>NW_027617400.1:0-120527 GCF_964187855.1 Myxine glutinosa
AACACAAGTGCGAAAAGTGGTTTTTCAACACTAACACAAGTGCGAAAAGTGGTTTTTCAACACTATCACAAGTGCAAAAAGTGTTTTTTCCACACTAATACAAGTGCAAAAGTGGTTTCCTGCACCAACACAAGTGCGAAAAGTGGTTTTTCAACACTAGCACAAGTGCGAAAAGTGGTTTTTCAACACTATCACAAGTGCAAAAAGTGTTTTTTCCACACTAATACAAGTGCAAAAGTGGTTTCCTGCGCCAACACAAGTGCGAAAAGTGGTTTATCAACACCAACACAAGTGCGAAAAGTGGTTTTTCAACACTATCACAAGTGCAAAAAGTGTTTTTTCCACACTAATACAAGTGCAGAAGTGGTTTCCTGCACCAACACAAGTGCGAAAAGTGGTTTTTCAACACTAACACAAGTGCGAAAAGTGGTTTTTCAACACTAACACAAGTGCGAAAAGTGTATTTTCCACACTAATACAAGTGCAAAAGTGGTTTCCTGCACCAACACAAGTGCGAAAAGTGGTTTTTCAACACTAACACAAGTGCGAAAAGTGGTTTTTCCACACTAATACAAGTGCAAAAGTGGTTTCCTGCACCAACACAAGTGCGAAAAGTGGTTTTTCAACACTAACACAAGTTCGAAAAGTGGTTTTTCAACACTATCACAAGTGCAAAAAGTGTTTTTTCCACACTAATACAAGTGCAAAAGTGGTTTCCTGCACCAACACAAGTGCGAAAAGTGGTTTTTCAACACGAACACAAGTGCGAAAAGTGGTTTTTCAACACTAACACAAGTGCGAAAAGTGTTTTTTCCACACTAATACAAGTGCAAAAGTGCTTTCCTGCACCAACACAAGTGCGAAAAGTGGTTTTTCAACACTAACACAAGTGTGAAAAGTGGTTTTTCAACACTATCACAAGTGCAAAAAGTGGTTTTTCAACACTATCACAAGTGCAAAAAGTGTTTTTTCCACACTAATACAAGTGCAAAAGTGGTTTCCTGCACCAATGCAAGTGCGAAAAGTGGTTTTTCAACACTATCACAAGTGCAAAAAGTGTTTTTTCCACACTAATACAAGTGCAAAAGTGGTTTCATGCACCAACACAAGTGCGAAAAGTGGTTTTTCAACACTAACACAAGTGCGAAAAGTGGTTTTTCAACACTAACACAAGTGCGAAAAGTGTTTTTTCCACACTAATACAAGTGCAAAAGTGGTTTCCTGCACCAACACAAATGCGAAAAGTGGTTTTTCAACACTAACACAAGTGCGAAAAGTGGTTTTTCAACACTATCACAAGTGCAAAAAGTGTTTTTCCACACTAATACAAGTGCAAAAGTGGTTTCCTGCACCAACACAAGTGTGAAAAGTGGTTTTTCAACACTAACACAAGTGCGAAAAGTGGTTTTTCAACACTATCACAAGTGCAAAATGTGTTTTTTCCACACTAATACAAGTGCAAAAGTGGTTTCCTGCACCAACACAAGTGCGAAAAGTGGTTTTTCAACACTAACACAAGTGCGAAAAGTGGTTTTTCAACACTATCACAAGTGCAAAAAGTGTTTTTTCCACACTAATACAAGTGCAAAAGTGGTTTCCTGCACCAACACAAGTGCGAAAAGTGGTTTTTCAACACTAACACAAGTGCGAAAAGTGGTTTTTCAACACTATCACAAGTGCAAAAAGTGTTTTTTCCACACTAATACAAGTGCAAAAGTGGTTTCCTGCACCAACACAAGTGCGAAAAGTGGTTTTTCAACACTAACACAAGTGCGAAAAGTGGTTTTTCAACACTAACACAAGTGCGAAAAGTGGTTTTTCAACACTAACACAAGTGCGAAAAGTGGTTTTTCCACACTAATACAAGTGCAAAAGTGGTTTCCTGCACCAACACAAGTGCGAAAAGTGGTTTTTCAACACTAACACAAGTGCGAAAAGTGGTTTTTCAACACTATCACAAGTGCAAAAAGTGTTTTTTCCACACTAATACAAGTGCAAAAGTGGTTTCCTGCACCAACACAAGTGCGAAAAGTGGTTTTTCAACACTAGCACAAGTGCGAAAAGTGGTTTTTCAACACTATCACAAGTGCAAAAAGTGTTTTTTCCACACTAATACAAGTGCAAAAGTGGTTTCCTGCACCAACACAAGTGCGAAAAGTGGTTTATCAACACCAACACAAGTGCGAAAAGTGGTTTTTCAACACTATCACAAGTGCAAAAAGTGTTTTTTTCCACACTAATACAAGTGCAGAAGTGGTTTCCTGCACCAACACAAGTGCGAAAAGTGGTTTTTCAACACTAACACAAGTGCGAAAAGTGGTTTTTCAACACTACCACAAGTGCGAAAAGTGTATTTTCCACACTAATACAAGTGCAAAAGTGGTTTCCTGCACCAACACAAGTGCGAAAAGTGGTTTTTCAACACTAACACAAGTGCGAAAAGTGGTTTTTCAACACTATCAAAAGTGCAAAAAGTGGTTTTTCCACACTAATACAAGTGCAAAAGTGGTTTCCTGCACCAACACAAGTGCGAAAAGTGGTTTTTCAACACTATCACAAGCGCAAAAAGTGTTTTTTCCACACTAATACAAGTGCAAAAGTGGTTTCCTGCACCAACACAAGTGCGAAAAGTGGTTTTTCAACACTAACACAAGTACGAAAAGTGGTTTTTCAACACTATCACAAGTGCAAAAAGTGTTTTTTCCACACTAATACAAGTGCAGAAGTGGTTTCCTGCACCAACACAATTGCGAAAGTGGTTTTTCAACACTAACACAAGTGCGAAAAGTGGTTTTTCAACACTAACACAAGTGCGAAAAGTGTTTTTTCCACACTAATACAAGTGCAAAAGTGGTTTCCTGCACCAACACAAGTGCGAAAAGTGGTTTTTCAACACTAACACAAGTGCGAAAAGTGGTTTTTCAACACTATCACAAGTGCAAAAAGTGTTTTTTCCACACTAATACAAGTGCAAAAGTGGTTTCCTGCACCAACACAAGTGCGAAAAGTGGTTTTTCAACACTAACACAAGTGCGAAAAGTGGTTTTTCAACACTATCATAAGTGCAAAAAGTGTTTTTTCCACACAAATACAAGTGCAAAAGTGGTTTCCTGCACCAACACAAGTGCGAAAAGTGGTTTTTCAACACTAACACAAGTGCGAAAAGTGGTTTTTCAACACTAACACAAGTGCGAAAAGTGTTTTTTCCACACTAATACAAGTGCAAAAGTGGTTTCCTGCACCAACACAAGTGAGAAAAGTGGTTTTTCAACACTAACACAAGTGCGAAAAGTGGTTTTTCAACACTAACACAAGTGCGAAAAGTGTTTTTTCCACAATAATACAAGTGCAAAAGTGGTTTCCTGCACCAACACAAGTGCGAAAAGTGGTTTTTCAACACTAACACAAGTGCGAAAAGTGGTTTTTCAACACTATCACAAGTGCAAAAAGTGTTTTTTCCACACTAATACAAGTGCAAAAGTGGTTTCATGCACCAACACAAGTGCGAAAAGTGGTTTCAACACTAACACAAGTGCGAAAAGTGGTTTTTCAACACTAACACAAGTGCGAAAAGTGTTTTTTCCACACTAATACAAGTGCAAAAGTGGTTTCCTGCACCAACGCAAGTGCGAAAAGTGGTTTTTTCAACACTAACACAAGTGCGAAAAGTGGTTTTTCAACACTAACACAAGTGCGAAACGTGGTTTTTCAACACTATCACAAGTGCAAAAAGTGTTTTTTCCACACTAATACAAGTGCGGAAGTGGTTTCCTGCACCAACACAAGTGCGAAAAGTGGTTTTTCAACACTAACACAAGTGCGGAAAAGTGGTTTTTCCACACTAATACAAGTGCAAAAGTGGTTTCCTGCACCATCACAAGTGCAAAAAGTGGTTTTTCCACACTAATACAAGTGCAAAAGTGGTTTCCTGCACCAACGCAAGTGCGAAAAGTGGTTTTTCAACACTAACACAAGTGCTAAAAGTGGTTTTTCAACACTAACACAAGTGCGAAACGTGGTTTTTCAACACTAACACAAGTGCGAAAAGTGTTTTTTCCACACTAATACAAGTGCAAAAGTGGTTTCCTGCACCAACACAGGTGCGAAAAGTGGTTTTTTCAACACTAACACAAGTGCGAAAAGTGGTTTTTCAACACTATCACAAGTGCAAAAAGTGTTTTTTTCCACACTAATACAAGTGCAAAAGTGGTTTCCTGCACCAACGCAAGTGCGAAAAGTGGTTTTTCAACACTAACACAAGTGCGAAAAGTGGTTTTTCAACACTAACACAAGTGCGAAACGTGGTTTTTCAACACTATCACAAGTGCAAAAAGTGTTTTTTCCACACTAATACAAGTGCAGAAGTGGTTTCCTGCACCAACACAAGTGCGAAAAGTGGTTTTTCAACACTAACACAAGTGCGAAAAGTGGTTTTTCCACACTAATACAAGTGCAAAAGTGGTTTCCTGCACCATCACAAGTGCAAAAAGTGGTTTTTCCACACTAATACAAATGCAAAAGTGGTTTCCTGCACCAACACAAGTGCGAAAAGTGGTTTTTCAACACTAACACAAGTGCGAAAAGTGGTTTTTCAACACTATCACAAGTGCAAAAAGTGTTTTTTTCCACACTAATACAAGTGCAAAAGTGGTTTCCTGCACCAACACAAGTGCGAAAAGTGGTTTTTCAACACTAACACAAGTGCGAAAAGTGTTTTTTCAACACAATCACAAGTGCAAAAAGTGTTTTTTCCACACTAATACAAGTGCAAAAGTGGTTTCCTGCACCAACACAAGTGCGAAAAGTGGTTTTTCAACACAAACACAAGTGCGAAAAGTGGTTTTTCAACACTAACACAAGTGCGAAAAGTGGTTTTTCCACACTAATACAAGTGCAAAAGTGGTTTCCTGCACCAACACAAGTGCGAAAAGTGGTTTTTCAACACTAACACATGTGCGAAAAGTGGTTTTTCAACACTAACACAAGTGCGAAAAGTGGTTTTTCAACACTAACACAAGTGCGAAAAGTGGTTTTTCAACACTATCACAAGTGCAAAAAGTGTTTTTTCCACACTAATACAAGTGCAAAAGTGGTTTCCTGCACCAACACAAGTGCGAAAAGTGGTTTTTCAACACTAACACAAGTGCGAAAAGTGGTTTTTCAACACTAACACAAGTGCGAAAAGTGTTTTTTCCACACTAATACAAGTGCAAAAGTGGTTTCCTGCACCAACACAAGTGAGAAAAGTGGTTTTTTCAACACTAACACAAGTGCGAAAAGTGGTTTTTCAACACTAACACAAGTGCGAAAAGTGTTTTTTCCACAATAATACAAGTGCAAAAGTGGTTTCCTGCACCAACACAAGTGCGAAAAGTGGTTTTTCAACACTAACACAAGTGCGAAAAGTGGTTTTTCAACACTATCACAAGTGCAAAAAGTGTTTTTTCCACACTAATACAAGTGCAAAAGTGGTTTCATGCACCAACACAAGTGCGAAAAGTGGTTTTTCAACACTAACACAAGTGCGAAAAGTGGTTTTTCAACACTAACACAAGTGCGAAAAGTGTTTTTTCCACACTAATACAAGTGCAAAAGTGGTTTCCTGCACCAACACAAGTGCGAAAAGTGGTTTTTTCAACACTAACACAAGTGCGAAAAGTGGTTTTTCAACAATATCACAAGTGCAAAAAGTGTTTTTTCCACACTAATACAAGTGCAAAAGTGGTTTCCTGCACCAACGCAAGTGGGAAAAGTGGTTTTTCAACACTAACACAAGTGCGAAAAGTGGTTTTTCAACACTATCACAAGTGCAAAAAGTGTTTTTTCCACACTAATACAAGTGCAAAAGTGGTTTCCTGCACCAACACAAGTGCGAAAAGTGGTTTTTCAACACTAACACAAGTACGAAAAGTGGTTTTTCAACACTATCACAAGTGCAAAAAGTGTTTTTTCCACACTAATGC
Source organism: Myxine glutinosa (assembly GCF_964187855.1). NCBI lineage: Eukaryota > Metazoa > Chordata > Myxini > Myxiniformes > Myxinidae > Myxine > Myxine glutinosa. The sequence goes on from NW_027617400.1 coordinate 5,964, forward strand.
AAGTGCAGAAGTGGTATCCTGCACCAACACAATTGCGAAAAGTGGTTTTTCAACACTAACACAAGTGCGAAAAGTGGTTTTTCAACACTAACACAAGTGCGAAAAGTGTTTTTTCCACACTAATACAAGTGCAAAAGTGGTTTCCTGCACCAACACAAGTGCGAAAAGTGGTTTTTCAACACTAACACAAGTGCGAAAAGTGGTTTTTCAACACTATCACAAGTGCAAAAAGTGTTTTTTCCACACTAATACAAGTGCAAAAGTGGTTTCCTGCACCAACGCAAGTGCGAAAAGTGGTTTTTCAACACTAACACAAGTGCGAAAAGTGGTTTTTTCAACAATATCACAAGTGCAAAAAGTGTTTTTTCCACACTAATACAAGTGCAAAAGTGGTTTCCTGCACCACCACAAGTGCGAAAAGTGGTTTTTCAACACTAACACAAGTACGAAAAGCGGTTTTTCAACACTATCACAAGTGCAAAAAGTGTTTTTTCAACACTATCAAAAGTGCAAAAAGTGTTTTTTCCACACTAATACAAGTGCAAAAGTGGTTTCCTGCACCAACACAAGTGCGAAAAGTGGTTTTTCAATACTATCACAAGTGCAAAAAGTGTTTTTTCCACACTAATACAAGTGCAAAAGTGGTTTCCTGCACCAACACAAGTGCGAAAAGTGGTTTTTCAACACTAACACAAGTACGAAAAGTGGTTTTTTCAACACTATCACAAGTGCAAAAAAGTGTTTTTTCCACACTAATACAAGTGCAGAAGTGGTTTCCTGCACCAACACAATTGCGAAAGTGGTTTTTCAACACTAACACAAGTGCGAAAAGTGGTTTTTCAACACTAACACAAGTGCGAAAAGTGTTTTTTCCACACTAATACAAGTGCAAAAGTGGTTTCCTGCACCAACACAAGTGCGAAAAGTGGTTTTTCAACACTAACACAAGTGCGAAAAGTGGTTTTTCAACACTATCACAAGTGCAAAAAGTGTTTTTTCCACACTAATACAAGTGCAAAAGTGGTTTCCTGCACCAACACAAGTGCGAAAAGTGGTTTTTCAACACTAACACAAGTGCGAAAAGTGGTTTTTCAACACTATCATAAGTGCAAAAAGTGTTTTTTTCCACACAAATACAAGTGCAAAAGTGGTTTCCTGCACCAACACAAGTGCGAAAAGTGGTTTTTCAACACTAACACAAGTGCGAAAAGTGGTTTTTCAACACTAACACAAGTGCGAAAAGTGTTTTTTTCCACACTAATACAAGTGCAAAAGTGGTTTCCTGCACCAACACAAGTGAGAAAAGTGGTTTTTCAACACTAACACAAGTGCGAAAAGTGGTTTTTCAACACTAACACAAGTGCGAAAAGTGTTTTTTCCACAATAATACAAGTGCAAAAGTGGTTTCCTGCACCAACACAAGTGCGAAAAGTGGTTTTTCAACACTAACACAAGTGCGAAAAGTGGTTTTTCAACACTATCACAAGTGCAAAAAGTGTTTTTTCCACACTAATACAAGTGCAAAAGTGGTTTCATGCACCAACACAAGTGCGAAAAGTGGTTTTTCAACACTAACACAAGTGCGAAAAGTGGTTTTTCAACACTAACACAAGTGCGAAAAGTGTTTTTTTCCACACTAATACCAGTGCAAAAGTGGTTTCCTGCACCAACACAGGTGCGAAAAGTGGTTTTTCAACACTAACACAAGTGCGAAAAGTGGTTTTTCAACACTATCACAAGTGCAAAAAGTGTTTTTTCCACACTAATACAAGTGCAAAAGTGGTTTCCTGCACCAACGCAAGTGCGAAAAGTGGTTTTTCAACACTAACACAAGTGCGAAAAGTGGTTTTTCAACACTAACACAAGTGCGAAACGTGGTTTTTCAACACTATCACAAGTGCAAAAAGTGTTTTTTCCACACTAATACAAGTGCAGAAGTGGTTTCCTGCACCAACACAAGTGCGAAAAGTGGTTTTTCAACACTAACACAAGTGCGAAAAGTGGTTTTTCCACACTAATACAAGTGCAAAAGTGGTTTCCTGCACCATCACAAGTGCAAAAAGTGGTTTTTCCACACTAATACAAGTGCAAAAGTGGTTTCCTGCACCAACGCAAGTGCGAAAAGTGGTTTTTCAACACTAACACAAGTGCTAAAAGTGGTTTTTCAACACTAACACAAGTGCGAAACGTGGTTTTTCAACACTAACACAAGTGCGAAAAGTGTTTTTTCCACACTAATACAAGTGCAAAAGTGGTTTCCTGCACCAACACAGGTGCAAAAAGTGGTTTTTCAACACTAACCCAAGTGCGAAAAGTGGTTTTTCAACACTATCACAAGTGCAAAAAGTGTTTTTTCCACACTAATACAAGTGCAAAAGTGGTTTCCTGCACCAACGCAAGTGCGAAAAGTGGTTTTTCAACACTAACACAAGTGCGAAAAGTGGTTTTTCAACACTAACACAAGTGCGAAACGTGGTTTTTCAACACTATCACAAGTGCAAAAAGTGTTTTTTCCACACTAATACAAGTGCAGAAGTGGTTTCCTGCACCAACACAAGTGCGAAAAGTGGTTTTTCAACACTAACACAAGTGCGAAAAGTGGTTTTTCCACACTAATACAAGTGCAAAAGTGGTTTCCTGCACCATCACAAGTGCAAAAAGTGGTTTTTCCACACTAATACAAATGCAAAAGTGGTTTCCTGCACCAACACAAGTGCGAAAAGTGGTTTTTCAACACTAACACAAGTGCGAAAAGTGGTTTTTCAACACTATCACAAGTGCAAAAAGTGTTTTTTCCACACTAATACAAGTGCAAAAGTGGTTTCCTGCACCAACACAAGTGCGAAAAGTGGTTTTTCAACACTAACACAAGTGCGAAAAGTGTTTTTTCAACACAATCACAAGTGCAAAAAGTGTTTTTTCCACACTAATACAAGTGCAAAAGTGGTTTCCTGCACCAACACAAGTGCGAAAAGTGGTTTTTCAACACAAACACAAGTGCGAAAAGTGGTTTTTCAACACTAACACAAGTGCGAAAAGTGGTTTTTCCACACTAATACAAGTGCAAAAGTGGTTTCCTGCACCAACACAAGTGCGAAAAGTGGTTTTTCAACACTAACACATGTGCGAAAAGTGGTTTTTCAACACTAACACAAGTGCGAACAGTGGTTTTTCAACACTAACACAAGTGCGAAAAGTGGTTTTTCAACACTATCACAAGTGCAAAAAGTGTTTTTTCCACACTAATACAAGTGCAAAAGTGGTTTCCTGCACCAACACAAGTGCGAAAAGTGGTTTTTCAACACTAACACAAGTGCGAAAAGTGGTTTTTCAACACTAACACAAGTGCGAAAAGTGTTTTTTCCACACTAATACAAGTGCAAAAGTGGTTTCCTGCACCAACATAAGTGAGAAAAGTGGTTTTTCAACACTAACACAAGTGCGAAAAGTGGTTTTTCAACACTAACACAAGTGCGAAAAGTGTTTTTTCCACAATAATACAAGTGCAAAAGTGGTTTCCTGCACCAACACAAGTGCGAAAAGTGGTTTTTCAACACTAACACAAGTGCGAAAAGTGGTTTTTCAACACTATCACAAGTGCAAAAAGTGTTTTTTCCACACTAATACAAGTGCAAAAGTGGTTTCATGCACCAACACAAGTGCGAAAAGTGGTTTTTCAACACTAACACAAGTGCGAAAAGTGGTTTTTCAACACTAACACAAGTGCGAAAAGTGTTTTTTCCACACTAATACAAGTGCAAAAGTGGTTTCCTGCACCAACACAAGTGCGAAAAGTGGTTTTTCAACACTAACACAAGTGCGAAAAGTGGTTTTTCAACAATATCACAAGTGCAAAAAGTGTTTTTTCCACACTAATACAAGTGCAAAAGTGGTTTCCTGCACCAACGCAAGTGCGAAAAGTGGTTTTTCAACACTAACACAAGTGCGAAAAGTGGTTTTTCAACACTATCACAAGTGCAAAAAGTGTTTTTTCCACACTAATACAAGTGCAAAAGTGGTTTCCTGCACCAACACAAGTGCGAAAAGTGGTTTTTCAACACTAACACAAGTACGAAAAGTGGTTTTTCAACACTATCACAAGTGCAAAAAGTGTTTTTTCCACACTAATGCAAGTGCAGAAGTGGTATCCTGCACCAACACAATTGCGAAAAGTGGTTTTTCAACACTAACACAAGTGCGAAAAGTGGTTTTTCAACACTAACACAAGTGCGAAAAGTGTTTTTTCCACACTAATACAAGTGCAAAAGTGGTTTCCTGCACCAACACAAGTGCGAAAAGTGGTTTTTCAACACTAACACAAGTGCGAAAAGTGGTTTTTCAACACTATCACAAGTGCAAAAAGTGTTTTTTCCACACTAATACAAGTGCAAAAGTGGTTTCCTGCACCAACGCAAGTGCGAAAAGTGGTTTTTCAACACTAACACAAGTGCGAAAAGTGGTTTTTCAACAATATCACAAGTGCAAAAAGTGTTTTTTCCACACTAATACAAGTGCAAAAGTGGTTTCCTGCACCAACACAAGTGCGAAAAGTGGTTTTTCAACACTAACACAAGTACGAAAAGTGGTTTTTCAACACTATCACAAGTGCAAAAAGTGTTTTTTCCACACTAATACAAGTGCAGAAGTGGTTTCCTGCACCAACACAATTGCGAAAAGTGGTTTTTCAACACTAACAAAAGTGCGAAAAGTGGTTTTTCAACACTAACACAAGTGCGAAAAGTGTTTTTTCCACACTAATACAAGTGCAACAGTGGTTTCCTGCACCAACACAAGTGCGAAAAGTGGTTTTTCAACACTAACACAAGTGCGAAAAGTGGTTTTTCAACACTATCACAAGTGCAAAAAGTGTTTTTTCCACACTAATACAAGTGCAAAAGTGGTTTCCTGCACCAACACAAGTGCGAAAAGTGGTTTATCAACACCAACACAAGTGCGAAAAGTGGTTTTTCAACACTATCACAAGTGCAAAAAGTGTTTTTTCCACACTAATACAAGTGCAGAAGTGGTTTCCTGCACCAACACAAGTGCGAAAAGTGGTTTTTCAACACTAACACAAGTGCGAAAAGTGGTTTTTCAACACTAACACAAGTGCGAAAAGTGTATTTTCCACACTAATACAAGTGCAAAAGTGGTTTCCTGCACCAACACAAGTGCGAAAAGTGGTTTTTCAACACTAACACAAGTGCGAAAAGTGGTTTTTCAACACTATCAAAAGTGCAAAAAGTGTTTTTTCCACACTAATACAAGTGCAAAAGTGGTTTCCTGCACCAACACAAGTGCGAAAAGTGGTTTTTCAACACTATCACAAGTGCAAAAAGTGTTTTTTCCACACTAATACAAGTGCAAAAGTGGTTTCCTGCACCAACACAAGTGCGAAAAGTGGTTTTTCAACACTAACACAAGTACGAAAAGTGGTTTTTCAACACTATCACAAGTGCAAAAAGTGTTTTTTCCACACTAATACAAGTGCAGAAGTGGTTTCCTGCACCAACACAATTGCGAAAGTGGTTTTTCAACACTAACACAAGTGCGAAAAGTGGTTTTTCAACACTAACACAAGTGCGAAAAGTGTTTTTTCCACACTAATACAAGTGCAAAAGTGGTTTCCTGCACCAACACAAGTGCGAAAAGTGGTTTTTCAACACTAACACAAGTGCGAAAAGTGGTTTTTCAACACTATCACAAGTGCAAAAAGTGTTTTTTCCACACTAATACAAGTGCAAAAGTGGTTTCCTGCACCAACACAAGTGCGAAAAGTGGTTTTTCAACACTAACACAAGTGCGAAAAGTGGTTTTTCAACACTATCATAAGTGCAAAAAGTGTTTTTTCCACACAAATACAAGTGCAAAAGTGGTTTCCTGCACCAACACAAGTGCGAAAAGTGGTTTTTCAACACTAACACAAGTGCGAAAAGTGGTTTTTCAACACTAACACAAGTGCGAAAAGTGTTTTTTCCACACTAATACAAGTGCAAAAGTGGTTTCCTGCACCAACACAAGTGAGAAAAGTGGTTTTTCAACACTAACACAAGTGCGAAAAGTGGTTTTTCAACACTAACACAAGTGCGAAAAGTGTTTTTCCACAATAATACAAGTGCAAAAGTGGTTTCCTGCACCAACACAAGTGCGAAAAGTGGTTTTTCAACACTAACACAAGTGCGAAAAGTGGTTTTTCAACACTATCACAAGTGCAAAAAGTGTTTTTTCCACACTAATACAAGTGCAAAAGTGGTTTCGTGCACCAACACAAGTGCGAAAAGTGGTTTTTCAACACTAACACAAGTGCGAAAAGTGGTTTTTCAACACTAACACAAGTGCGAAAAGTGTTTTTTCCACACTAATACAAGTGCAAAAGTGGTTTCCTGCACCAACACAGGTGCGAAAAGTGGTTTTTCAACACTAACACAAGTGCGAAAAGTGGTTTTTCAACACTATCACAAGTGCAAAAAGTGTTTTTTCCACACTAATACAAGTGCAAAAGTGGTTTCCTGCACCAACGCAAGTGCGAAAAGTGGTTTTTCAACACTAACACAAGTGCGAAAAGTGGTTTTTCAACACTAACACAAGTGCGAAACGTGGTTTTTCAACACTATCACAAGTGCAAAAAGTGTTTTTTCCACACTAATACAAGTGCAGAAGTGGTTTCCTGCACCAACACAAGTGCGAAAAGTGGTTTTTCAACACTAACACAAGTGCGAAAAGTGGTTTTTCCACACTAATACAAGTGCAAAAGTGGTTTCCTGCACCATCACAAGTGCAAAAAGTGGTTTTTCCACACTAATACAAGTGCAAAAGTGGTTTCCTGCACCAAAGCAAGTGCGAAAAGTGGTTTTTCAACACTAACACAAGTGCTAAAAGTGGTTTTTCAACACTAACACAAGTGCGAAACGTGGTTTTTCAACACTAACACAAGTGCGAAAAGTGTTTTTTCCACACTAATACAAGTGCAAAAGTGGTTTCCTGCACCAACACAGGTGCGAAAAGTGGTTTTTCAACACTAACACAAGTGCGAAAAGTGGTTTTTCAACACTATCACAAGTGCAAAAAGTGTTTTTTCCACACTAATACAAGTGCAAAAGTGGTTTCCTGCACCAACGCAAGTGCGAAAAGTGGTTTTTCAACACTAACACAAGTGCGAAAAGTGGTTTTTCAACACTAACACAAGTGCGAAACGTGGTTTTTCAACACTATCACAAGTGCAAAAAGTGTTTTTTCCACACTAATACAAGTGCAGAAGTGGTTTCCTGCACCAACACAAGTGCGAAAAGTGGTTTTTCAACAATAACACAAGTGCGAAAAGTGGTTTTTCCACACTAATACAAGTGCAAAAGTGGTTTCCTGCACCATCACAAGTGCAAAAAGTGGTTTTTCCACACTAATACAAATGCAAAAGTGGTTTCCTGCACCAACACAAGTGCGAAAAGTGGTTTTTCAACACTAACACAAGTGCGAAAAGTGGTTTTTCAACACTATCACAAGTGCAAAAAGTGTTTTTTCCACACTAATACAAGTGCAAAAGTGGTTTCCTGCACCAACACAAGTGCGAAAAGTGGTTTTTCAACACTAACACAAGTGCGAAAAGTGTTTTTTCAACACAATCACAAGTGCAAAAAGTGTTTTTTCCACACTAATACAAGTGCAAAAGTGGTTTCCTGCACCAACACAAGTGCGAAAAGTGGTTTTTCAACACAAACACAAGTGCGAAAAGTGGTTTTTCAACACTAACACAAGTGCGAAAAGTGGTTTTTCCACACTAATACAAGTGCAAAAGTGGTTTCCTGCACCAACACAAGTGCGAAAAGTGGTTTTTCAACACTAACACATGTGCGAAAAGTGGTTTTTCAACACTAACACAAGTGCGAAAAGTGGTTTTTCAACACTAACACAAGTGCGAAAAGTGGTTTTTCAACACTATCACAAGTGCAAAAAGTGTTTTTTCCACACTAATACAAGTGCAAAAGTGGTTTCCTGCACCAACACAAGTGCGAAAAGTGGTTTTTCAACACTAACACAAGTGCGAAAAGTGGTTTTTCAACACTAACACAAGTGCGAAAAGTGTTTTTTCCACACTAATACAAGTGCAAAAGTGGTTTCCTGCACCAACACAAGTGAGAAAAGTGGTTTTTCAACACTAACACAAGTGCGAAAAGTGGTTTTTCAACACTAACACAAGTGCGAAAAGTGTTTTTTCCACAATAATACAAGTGCAAAAGTGGTTTCCTGCACCAACACAAGTGCGAAAAGTGGTTTTTCAACACTAACACAAGTGCGAAAAGTGGTTTTTCAACACTATCACAAGTGCAAAAAGTGTTTTGTCCACACTAATACAAGTGCAAAAGTGGTTTCATGCACCAACACAAGTGCGAAAAGTGGTTTTTCAACACTAACACAAGTGCGAAAAGTGGTTTTTCAACACTAACACAAGTGCGAAAAGTGTTTTTTCCACACTAATACAAGTGCAAAAGTGGTTTCCTGCACCAACACAAGTGCGAAAAGTGGTTTTTCAACACTAACACAAGTGCGAAAAGTGGTTTTTCAACAATATCACATGTGCAAAAAGTGTTTTTTCCACACTAATACAAGTGCAAAAGTGGTTTCCTGCACCAACGCAAGTGGGAAAAGTGGTTTTTCAACACTAACACAAGTGCGAAAAGTGGTTTTTATCACAAGTGCAAAAAGTGTTTTTTCCACACTAATACAAGTGCAAAAGTGGTTTCCTGCACCAACACAAGTGCGAAAAGTGGTTTTTCAACACTAACACAAGTACGAAAAGTGGTTTTTCAACACTATCACAAGTGCAAAAAAGTGTTTTTTCCACACTAATGCAAGTGCAGAAGTGGTATCCTGCACCAACACAATTGCGAAAAGTGGTTTTTCAACACTAACACAAGTGCGAAAAGTGGTTTTTCAACACTACACAAGTGCGAAAAGTGTTTTTTCCACACTAATACAAGTGCAAAAGTGGTTTCCTGCACCAACACAAGTGCGAAAAGTGGTTTTTCAACACTAACACAAGTGCGAAAAGTGGTTTTTCAACACTATCACAAGTGCAAAAAGTGTTTTTTCCACACTAATACAAGTGCAAAAGTGGTTTCCTGCACCAACGCAAGTGCGAAAAGTGGTTTTTCAACACTAACACAAGTGCGAAAAGTGGTTTTTCAACAATATCACAAGTGCAAAAAGTGTTTTTTCCACACTAATACAAGTGCAAAAGTGGTTTCCTGCACCAACACAAGTGCGAAAAAGTGGTTTTTCAACACTAACACAAGTACGAAAAGTGGTTTTTCAACACTATCACAAGTGCAAAAAGTGTTTTTTCAACACTATCAAAAGTGCAAAAAGTGTTTTTTCCACACTAATACAAGTGCAAAAGTGGTTTCCTGCACCAACACAAGTGCGAAAAGTGGTTTTTCAACACTATCACAAGTGCAAAAAGTGTTTTTTCCACACTAATACAAGTGCAAAAGTGGTTTCCTGCACCAACACAAGTGCGAAAAGTGGTTTTTCAACACTAACACAAGTACGAAAAGTGGTTTTTCAACACTATCACAAGTGCAAAAAGTGTTTTTTCCACACTAATACAAGTGCAGAAGTGGTTTCCTGCACCAACACAATTGCGAAAGTGGTTTTTCAACACTAACACAAGTGCGAAAAGTGGTTTTTCAACACTAACACAAGTGCGAAAAGTGTTTTTTCCACACTAATACAAGTGCAAAAGTGGTTTCCTGCACCAACACAAGTGCGAAAAGTGGTTTTTCAACACTAACACAAGTGCGAAAAGTGGTTTTTCAACACTATCACAAGTGCAAAAAGTGTTTTTTCCACACTAATACAAGTGCAAAAGTGGTTTCCTGCACCAACACAAGTGCGAAAAGTGGTTTTTCAACACTAACACAAGTGCGAAAAGTGGTTTTTCAACACTATCATAAGTGCAAAAAGTGTTTTTTCCACACAAATACAAGTGCAAAAGTGGTTTCCTGCACCAACACAAGTGCGAAAAGTGGTTTTTCAACACTAACACAAGTGCGAAAAGTGGTTTTTCAACACTAACACAAGTGCGAAAAGTGTTTTTTTCCACACTAATACAAGTGCAAAAGTGGTTTCCTGCACCAACACAAGTGAGAAAAGTGGTTTTTCAACACTAACACAAGTGCGAAAAGTGGTTTTTCAACACTAACACAAGTGCGAAAAGTGTTTTTTCCACAATAATACAAGTGCAAAAAGTGGTTTCCTGCACCAACACAAGTGCGAAAAAGTGGTTTTTCAACACTAACACAAGTGCGAAAAGTGGTTTTTCAACACTATCACAAGTGCAAAAAGTGTTTTTTCCACACTAATACAAGTGCAAAAGTGGTTTCATGCACCAACACAAGTGCGAAAAGTGGTTTTTTCAACACTAACACAAGTGCGAAAAGTGGTTTTTCAACACTAACACAAGTGCGAAAAGTGTTTTTTTCCACACTAATACAAGTGCAAAAGTGGTTTCCTGCACCAACACAGGTGCGAAAAGTGGTTTTTCAACACTAACACAAGTGCGAAAAGTGGTTTTTCAACACTATCACAAGTGCAAAAAGTGTTTTTTCCACACTAATACAAGTGCAAAAGTGGTTTCCTGCACCAACGCAAGTGCGAAAAGTGGTTTTTTCAACACTAACACAAGTGCGAAAAGTGGTTTTTCAACATTAACACAAGTGCGAAACGTGGTTTTTCAACACTATCACAAGTGCAAAAAGTGTTTTTTCCACACTAATACAAGTGCAGAAGTGGTTTCCTGCACCAACACAAGTGCGAAAAGTGGTTTTTCAACACTAACACAAGTGCGAAAAGTGGTTTTTCCACACTAATACAAGTGCAAAAGTGGTTTCCTGCACCATCACAAGTGCAAAAAGTGGTTTTTCCACACTAATACAAGTGCAAAAGTGGTTTCCTGCACCAACGCAAGTGCGAAAAGTGGTTTTTCAACACTAACACAAGTGCTAAAAGTGGTTTTTCAACACTAACACAAGTGCGAAACGTGGTTTTTCAACACTAACACAAGTGCGAAAAGTGTTTTTTCCACACTAATACAAGTGCAAAAGTGGTTTCCTGCACCAACACAGGTGCAAAAAGTGGTTTTTCAACACTAACACAAGTGCGAAAAGTGGTTTTTCAACACTATCACAAGTGCAAAAAGTGTTTTTTCCACACTAATACAAGTGCAAAAGTGGTTTCCTGCACCAACGCAAGTGCGAAAAGTGGTTTTTCAACACTAACACAAGTGCGAAAAGTGGTTTTTCAACACTAACACAAGTGCGAAACGTGGTTTTTCAACACTATCACAAGTGCAAAAAGTGTTTTTTCCACACTAATACAAGTGCAGAAGTGGTTTCCTGCACCAACACAAGTGCGAAAAGTGGTTTTTCAACACTAACACAAGTGCGAAAAGTGGTTTTTCCACACTAATACAAGTGCAAAAGTGGTTTCCTGCACCATCACAAGTGCAAAAAGTGGTTTTTCCACACTAATACAAATGCAAAAGTGGTTTCCTGCACCAACACAAGTGCGAAAAGTGGTTTTTCAACACTAACACAAGTGCGAAAAGTGGTTTTTCAACACTATCACAAGTGCAAAAAGTGTTTTTTCCACACTAATACAAGTGCAAAAGTGGTTTCCTGCACCAACACAAGTGCGAAAAGTGGTTTTTCAACACTAACACAAGTGCGAAAAGTGTTTTTTCAACACAATCACAAGTGCAAAAAGTGTTTTTTCCACACTAATACAAGTGCAAAAGTGGTTTCCTGCACCAACACAAGTGCGAAAAGTGGTTTTTCAACACAAACACAAGTGCGAAAAGTGGTTTTTCAACACTAACACAAGTGCGAAAAGTGGTTTTTCCACACTAATACAAGTGCAAAAGCAGTTTCCTGCACCAACACAAGTGCGAAAAGTGGTTTTTCAACACTAACACATGTGCGAAAAGTGGTTTTTCAACACTAACACAAGCGCAAACAGTGGTTTTTCAACACTAACACAAGTGCGAAAAGTGGTTTTTCAACACTATCACAAGTGCAAAAAGTGTTTTTTTCCACACTAATACAAGTGCAAAAGTGGTTTCCTGCACCAACACAAGTGCGAAAAGTGGTTTTTCAACACTAACACAAGTGCGAAAAGTGGTTTTTCAACACTAACACAAGTGCGAAAAGTGTTTTTTCCACACTAATACAAGTGCAAAAGTGGTTTCCTGCACCAACACAAGTGAGAAAAGTGGTTTTTCAACACTAACACAAGTGCGAAAAGTGGTTTTTCAACACTAACACAAGTGCGAAAAAGTGTTTTTTCCACAATAATACAAGTGCAAAAGTGGTTTCCTGCACCAACACAAGTGCGAAAAGTGGTTTTTCAACACTAACACAAGTGCGAAAAGTGGTTTTTCAACACTATCACAAGTGCAAAAAGTGTTTTTTCCACACTAATACAAGTGCAAAAGTGGTTTCATGCACCAACACAAGTGCGAAAAGTGGTTTTTCAACACTAACACAAGTGCGAAAAGTGGTTTTTCAACACTAACACAAGTGCGAAAAGTGTTTTTTCCACACTAATACAAGTGCAAAAGTGGTTTCCTGCACCAACACAAGTGCGAAAAGTGGTTTTTCAACACTAACACAAGTGCGAAAAGTGGTTTTTCAACAATATCACAAGTGCAAAAAGTGTTTTTTCCACACTAATACAAGTGCAAAAGTGGTTTCCTGCACCAACGCAAGTGCGAAAAGTGGTTTTTCAACACTAACACAAGTGCGAAAAGTGGTTTTTCAACACTATCACAAGTGCAAAAAGTGTTTTTTCCACACTAATACAAGTGCAAAAGTGGTTTCCTGCACCAACACAAGTGCGAAAAGTGGTTTTTCAACACTAACACAAGTACGAAAAGTGGTTTTTCAACACTATCACAAGTGCAAAAAGTGTTTTTTCCACACTAATGCAAGTGCAGAAGTGGTATCCTGCACCAACACAATTGTGAAAAGTGGTTTTTCAACACTAACACAAGTGCGAAAAGTGGTTTTTTCAACACTAACACAAGTGCGAAAAGTGTTTTTTCCACACTAATACAAGTGCAAAAGTGGTTTCCTGCACCAACACAAGTGCGAAAAGTGGTTTTTCAACACTAACACAAGTGCGAAAAGTGGTTTTTCACACTATCACAAGTGCAAAAAGTGTTTTTTCCACACTAATACAAGTGCAAAAGTGGTTTCCTGCACCAACGCAAGTGCGAAAAGTGGTTTTTTCAACAATATCACAAGTGCAAAAAGTGTTTTTTCCACACTAATACAAGTGCAAAAGTGGTTTCCTGCACCAACACAAGTGCGAAAAGTGGTTTTTTCAACACTAACACAAGTACGAAAAGTGGTTTTTCAACACTATCACAAGTGCAAAAAGTGTTTTTTCCACACTAATACAAGTGCAGAAGTGGTTTCCTGCACCAACACAATTGCGAAAAGTGGTTTTTCAACACTAACAAAAGTGCGAAAAGTGGTTTTTCAACACTAACACAAGTGCGAAAAGTGTTTTTTCCACACTAATACAAGTGCAACAGTGGTTTCCTGCACCAACACAAGTGCGAAAAGTGGTTTTTCAACACTAACACAAGTGCGAAAAGTGGTTTTTCAACACTATCACAAGTGCAAAAAGTGTTTTTTCCACACTAATACAAGTGCAAAAAGTGGATTCCTGCACCAACACAAGTGCGAAAAGTGGTTTTTCAACACTAACACAAGTGCGAAAAGTGGTTTTTCAACACTAACACAAGTGCGAAAAGTGGTTTTTCAACACTAACACAAGTGCGAAAAGTGTTTTTTCCACACTAATACAAGTGCAAAAGTGGTTTCCTGCACCAACACAAGTGAGAAAAGTGGTTTTTTCAACACTAACACAAGTGCGAAAAGTGGTTTTTCAACACTAACACAAGTGCGAAAAGTGTTTTTTCCACAATAATACAAGTGCAAAAGTGGTTTCCTGCACCAACACAAGTGCGAAAAGTGGTTTTTCAACACTAACACAAGTGCGAAAAGTGGTTTTTCAACACTATCACAAGTGCAAAAAGTGTTTTTTCCACACTAATACAAGTGCAAAAGTGGTTTCATGCACCAACACAAGTGCGAAAAGTGGTTTTTCAACACTAACACAAGTGCGAAAAGTGGTTTTTCAACACTAACACAAGTGCGAAAAGTGTTTTTTCCACACTAATACAAGTGCAAAAGTGGTTTCCTGCACCAACACAGGTGCGAAAAGTGGTTTTTCAACACTAACACAAGTGCGAAAAGTGGTTTTTCAACACTATCACAAGTGCAAAAAGTGTTTTTTCCACACTAATACAAGTGCAAAAGTGGTTTCCTGCACCAACGCAAGTGCGAAAAGTGGTTTTTCAACACTAACACAAGTGCGAAAAGTGGTTTTTCAACATTAACACAAGTGCGAAACGTGGTTTTTCAACACTATCACAAGTGCAAAAAGTGTTTTTTTCCACACTAATACAAGTGCAGAAGTGGTTTCCTGCACCAACACAAGTGCGAAAAGTGGTTTTTCAACACTAACACAAGTGCGAAAAGTGGTTTTTCCACACTAATACAAGTGCAAAAGTGGTTTCCTGCACCATCACAAGTGCAAAAAGTGGTTTTTCCACACTAATACAAGTGCAAAAGTGGTTTCCTGCACCAACGCAAGTGCGAAAAGTGGTTTTTCAACACTAACACAAGTGCTAAAAGTGGTTTTTCAACACTAACACAAGTGCGAAACGTGGTTTTTCAACACTAACACAAGTGCGAAAAGTGTTTTTTCCACACTAATACAAGTGCAAAAGTGGTTTCCTGCACCAACACAGGTGCAAAAAGTGGTTTTTCAACACTAACACAAGTGCGAAAAGTGGTTTTTCAACACTATCACAAGTGCAAAAGTGTTTTTTCCACACTAATACAAGTGCAAAAGTGGTTTCCTGCACCAACACAAGTGCGAAAAGTGGTTTTTCAACACTAACACAAGTGCGAAAAGTGGTTTTTCAACACTAACACAAGTGCGAAACGTGGTTTTTCAACACTATCACAAGTGCAAAAAGTGTTTTTTCCACACTAATACAAGTGCAGAAGTGGTTTCCTGCACCAACACAAGTGCGAAAAGTGGTTTTTCAACACTAACACAAGTGCGAAAAGTGGTTTTTCCACACTAATACAAGTGCAAAAGTGGTTTCCTGCACCATCACAAGTGCAAAAAGTGGTTTTTCCACACTAATACAAATGCAAAAGTGGTTTCCTGCACCAACACAAGTGCGAAAAGTGGTTTTTCAACACTAACACAAGTGCGAAAAGTGGTTTTTCAACACTATCACAAGTGCAAAAAGTGTTTTTTCCACACTAATACAAGTGCAAAAGTGGTTTCCTGCACCAACACAAGTGCGAAAAGTGGTTTTTCAACACTAACACAAGTGCGAAAAGTGTTTTTTCAACACAATCACAAGTGCAAAAAGTGTTTTTTCCACACTAATACAAGTGCAAAAGTGGTTTCCTGCACCAACACAAGTGCGAAAAGTGGTTTTTCAACACAAACACAAGTGCGAAAAGTGGTTTTTCAACACTAACACAAGTGCGAAAAGTGGTTTTTCCACACTAATACAAGTGCAAAAGCAGTTTCCTGCACCAACACAAGTGCGAAAAGTGGTTTTTCAACACTAACACATGTGCGAAAAGTGGTTTTTCAACACTAACACAAGCGCAAACAGTGGTTTTTCAACACTAACACAAGTGCGAAAAGTGGTTTTTCAACACTATCACAAGTGCAAAAAGTGTTTTTTCCACACTAATACAAGTGCAAAAGTGGTTTCCTGCACCAACACAAGTGCGAAAAGTGGTTTTTCAACACTAACACAAGTGCGAAAAGTGGTTTTTCAACACTAACACAAGTGCGAAAAGTGTTTTTTCCACACTAATACAAGTGCAAAAGTGGTTTCCTGCACCAACACAAGTGAGAAAAGTGGTTTTTCAACACTAACACAAGTGCGAAAAGTGGTTTTTCAACACTAACACAAGTGCGAAAAGTGTTTTTTCCACAATAATACAAGTGCAAAAGTGGTTTCCTGCACCAACACAAGTGCGAAAAGTGGTTTTTCAACACTAACACAAGTGCGAAAAGTGGTTTTTCAACACTATCACAAGTGCAAAAAGTGTTTTTTCCACACTAATACAAGTGCAAAAGTGGTTTCATGCACCAACACAAGTGCGAAAAGTGGTTTTTCAACACTAACACAAGTGCGAAAAGTGGTTTTTCAACACTAACACAAGTGCGAAAAGTGTTTTTTCCACACTAATACAAGTGCAAAAGTGGTTTCCTGCACCAACACAAGTGCGAAAAGTGGTTTTTCAACACTAACACAAGTGCGAAAAGTGGTTTTTCAACAATATCACAAGTGCAAAAAGTGTTTTTTCCACACTAATACAAGTGCAAAAGTGGTTTCCTGCACCAACGCAAGTGCGAAAAGTGGTTTTTCAACACTAACACAAGTGCGAAAAGTGGTTTTTCAACACTATCACAAGTGCAAAAAGTGTTTTTTCCACACTAATACAAGTGCAAAAGTGGTTTCCTGCACCAACACAAGTGCGAAAAGTGGTTTTTCAACACTAACACAAGTACGAAAAGTGGTTTTTCAACACTATCACAAGTGCAAAAAGTGTTTTTTCCACACTAATGCAAGTGCAGAAGTGGTATCCTGCACCAACACAATTGCGAAAAGTGGTTTTTCAACACTAACACAAGTGCGAAAAGTGGTTTTTCAACACTAACACAAGTGCGAAAAGTGTTTTTTCCACACTAATACAAGTGCAAAAGTGGTTTCCTGCACCAACACAAGTGCGAAAAGTGGTTTTTCAACACTAACACAAGTGTGAAAAGTGGTTTTTCAACACTATCACAAGTGCAAAAAGTGTTTTTTCCACACTAATACAAGTGCAAAAGTGGTTTCCTGCACCAACGCAAGTGCGAAAAGTGGTTTTTCAACAATATCACAAGTGCAAAAAGTGTTTTTTCCACACTAATACAAGTGCAAAAGTGGTTTCCTGCACCAACACAAGTGCGAAAAGTGGTTTTTCAACACTAACACAAGTACGAAAAGTGGTTTTCAACACTATCACAAGTGCAAAAAGTGTTTTTTCCACACTAATACAAGTGCAGAAGTGGTTTCCTGCACCAACACAATTGCGAAAAGTGGTTTTTCAACACTAACAAAAGTGCGAAAAGTGGTTTTTCAACACTAACACAAGTGCGAAAAGTGTTTTTTCCACACTAATACAAGTGCAACAGTGGTTTCCTGCACCAACACAAGTGCGAAAAGTGGTTTTTCAACACTAACACAAGTGCGAAAAGTGGTTTTTCAACACTATCACAAGTGCAAAAAGTGTTTTTTCCACACTAATACAAGTGCAAAAGTGGATTCCTGCACCAACACAAGTGCGAAAAGTGGTTTTTCAACACTAACACAAGTGCGAAAAGTGGTTTTTCAACACTATCACTAGTGCAAAAAGTGTTTTTTCCACACTAATACAAGTGGAAAAGTGGTTTCCTGCACCAACACAAGTGCGAAAAGTGGTTTTTCAACACTAACACAAGTGCGAAAAGTGGTTTTTCAACACTAACACAAGTGCGAAAAGTGTTTTTTCCACAATAATACAAGTGCAAAAGTGGTTTCCTGCACCAACACAAGTGCGAAAAGTGGTTTTTCAACACTAACACAAGTGCGAAAAGTGGTTTTTCAACACTATCACAAGTGCAAAAAGTGTTTTTTCCACACTAATACAAGTGCAAAAGTGGTTTCCTGCACCAACACAAGTGCGAAAAGTGGATTTTCAACACTAACACAAGTGCGAAAAGTGGTTTTTCAACACTAACACAAGTGCGAAAAGTGTTTTTTCCACACTAATACAAGTGCAAAAGTGGTTTCCTGCACCAACACAAGTGCGAAAAGTGGTTTTTCAACACTAACACAAGTGCGAAAAGTGGTTTTTCAACACTATCACAAGTGCAAAAAGTGTTTTTTCCACACTAATACAAGTGCAAAAGTGGTTTCCTGCACCAACACGAGTGCGAAAAGTGGTTTTTCAACACTAACACAAGTGCGAAAAGTGGTTTTTCAACACTATCACAAGTGCAAAAAGTGTTTTCTCCACACTAATACAAGTGCAAAAGTGGTTTCCTGCACCAACACAAGTGCGAAAAGTGGTTTTCAACACTAACACAAGTGCGAAAAGTCGTTTTTCAACACTATCACAAGTGCAAAAAGTGTTTTTTCCACACTAATACAAGTGCAGAAGTGGTTTCCTGCACCAACACAATTGCGAAAAGTGGTTTTTCAACAATAACACAAGTGCGAAAAGTGGTTTTTCAACACTAACACAAGTGCGAAAAGTGTTTTTTCCACACTAATACAAGTGCAAAAGTGGTTTCCTGCACCAACACAAGTGCGAAAAGTGGTTTTTCAACACTAACACAAGTGCGAAAAGTGGTTTTTCAACACTATCACAAGTGCAAAAAGTGTTTTTCCACACTAATACAAGTGCAAAAGTGGGTTCCTGCACCAACACAAGTGTGAAAAGTGGTTTTTCAACACTAACACAAGTGCGAAAAGTGGTTTTTCAACACTATCACAAGTGCAAAAAGTGTTTTTTCCACACTAATACAAGTGCAAAAGTGGTTTCCTGCACCAACACAAGTGCGAAAAGTGGTTTTTCAACACTAACACAAGTGCGAAAAGTGGTTTTTCAACACTATCACAAGTGCAAAAAGTGTTTTTTCCACACTAATACAAGTGCAGAAGTGGTTTCCTGCACCAACACAAGTGCGAAAAGTGGTTTTTCAACACTAACACAAGTGCGAAAAGTGGTTTTTCAACACTAACACAAATGTGAAAAGTGTTTTTTCCACACTAATACAAATGCATAAGTGGTTTCCTGCACCAACACAAGTGCGAAAACTGGTTTTTCAACACTAACACAAGTGCGAAAAGTGGTTTTTCAACACTATCACAAGTGCAAAAAGTGTTTTTTCCACACGAATACAAGTGCAAAAGTGGTTTCCTGCACCAACACAAGTGCGAAAAGTGGTTTTTCAACACTAACACAAGTGCGAAAAGTGGTTTTTCAACACTAACACAAGTGCGAAAAGTGGTTTTTCAACACTAACACAAGTGCGAAAAGTGGTTTTCCCACACTAATACAAGTGCAAAAGTGGTTTCCTGCACCAACACAAGTGCGAAAAGTGGTTTTTCAACACTAACACAAGTGCGAAAAGTGGTTTTTCAACACTATCACAAGGGCAAAAAGTGTTTTTTCAGCACTAATACAAGTGCAAAAGTGGTTTCCTGCACCAACACAAGTGCGAAAAGTGGTTTTCAACACTAACACAAGTGCGAAAAGTCGTTTTTCAACACTATCACAAGTGCAAAAAGTGTTTTTTCCACACTAATACAAGTGCAGAAGTGGTTTCCTGCACCAACACAATTGCGAAAAGTGGTTTTTCAACAATAACACAAGTGCGAAAAGTGGTTTTTCAACACTAACACAAGTGCGAAAAGTGTTTTTTTCCACACTAATACAAGTGCAAAAGTGGTTTCCTGCACCAACACAAGTGCGAAAAGTGGTTTTTCAACACTAACACAAGTGCGAAAAGTGGTTTTTCAACACTATCACAAGTGCAAAAAGTGTTTTTCCACACTAATACAAGTGCAAAAGTGGGTTCCTGCACCAACACAAGTGTGAAAAGTGGTTTTTCAACACTAACACAAGTGCGAAAAGTGGTTTTTCAACACTATCACAAGTGCAAAAAGTGTTTTTTCCACACTAATACAAGTGCAAAAGTGGTTTCCTGCACCAACACAAGTGCGAAAAGTGGTTTTTCAACACTAACACAAGTGCGAAAAGTGGTTTTTCAACACTATCACAAGTGCAAAAAGTGTTTTTTCCACACTAATACAAGTGCAGAAGTGGTTTCCTGCACCAACACAAGTGCGAAAAGTGGTTTTTCAACACTAACACAAGTGCGAAAAGTGGTTTTTCAACACTAACACAAATGTGAAAAGTG
The DNA here is from genome assembly GCF_964187855.1 of Myxine glutinosa. NCBI lineage: Eukaryota > Metazoa > Chordata > Myxini > Myxiniformes > Myxinidae > Myxine > Myxine glutinosa. The sequence continues at coordinate 26,076 of NW_027617400.1, forward strand.
TTTTTTCCACACTAATACAAATGCAAAAGTGGTTTCCTGCACCAACACAAGTGCGAAAACTGGTTTTTCAACACTAACACAAGTGCGAAAAGTGGTTTTTCAACACTATCACAAGTGCAAAAAGTGTTTTTTCCACACGAATACAAGTGCAAAAGTGGTTTCCTGCACCAACACAAGTGCGAAAAGTGGTTTTTCAACACTAACACAAGTGCGAAAAGTGGTTTTTCAACACTAACACAAGTGCGAAAAGTGGTTTTTCAACACTAACACAAGTGCGAAAAGTGGTTTTCCCACACTAATACAAGTGCAAAAGTGGTTTCCTGCACCAACACAAGTGCGAAAAGTGGTTTTTCAACACTAACACAAGTGCGAAAAGTGGTTTTTCAACACTATCACAAGGGCAAAAAGTGTTTTTTCAGCACTAATACAAGTGCAAAAGTGGTTTCCTGCACCAACACAAGTGCGAAAAGTGGTTTTTCAACACTAACACAAGTGCGAAAAGTGGTTTTTCAACACTATCACAAGTGCAAAAAGTGGTTTTTCAACACTATCACAAGGGCAAAAAGTGTTTTTTCAGCACTAATACAAGTGCAAAAGTGGTTTCCTGCACCAACACAAGTGCGAAAAGTCGTTTTTCAACACTAACACAAGTGTGAAAAGTGGTTTTTCAACACTAACACAAGTGCGAAAAGTGGTTTTTCAACACTAACACAAGTGCGAAAAGTGGTTTTTCAACACTATCACAAGTGCAAAAAGTGTTTTTTCCACACTAATACAAGTGCAAAAGTGGTTTCCTGCACCAACACAAGTGCGAAAAGTGGTTTTTCAACACTAACACAAGTGCGAAAAGTGGTTTTTCAACACTAACACAAGTGCGAAAAGTGTTTTTCCACACTAATACAAGTGCAAAAGTGGTTTCCTGCACCAACACAAGTGAGAAAAGTGGTTTTTCAACACTAACACAAGTGCGAAAAGTGGTTTTTCAACACTAACACAAGTGCGAAAAGTCTTTTTTCCACAATAATACAAGTGCAAAAGTGGTTTCCTGCACCAACACAAGTGCGAAAAGTGGTTTTTCAACACTAACACAAGTGCGAAAAGTGGTTTTTCAACACTATCACAAGTGCAAAAAGTGTTTTTTCCACACTAATACAAGTGCAAAAGTGGTTTCCTGCACCAACACAGGTGCGAAAAGTGGTTTTTCAACACTAACACAAGTGCGAAAAGTGGTTTTTCAACACTATCACAAGTGCAAAAAGTGTTTTTTCCACACTAATACAAGTGCAAAAGTGGTTTCCTGCACCAACGCAAGTGCGAAAAGTGGTTTTTCAACACTAACACAAGTGCGAAAAGTGTTTTTTCCACACTAATACAAGTGCAAAAGTGGTTTCCTGCACCAACACAAGTGAGAAAAGTGGTTTTTCAACACTAACACAAGTGCGAAAAGTGGTTTTTCAACACTAACACAAGTGCGAAAAGTGTTTTTTCCACAATAATACAAGTGCAAAAGTGGTTTCCTGCACCAACACAAGTGCGAAAAGTGGTTTTTCAACACTAACACAAGTGCGAAAAGTGGTTTTTCAACACTAACACAAGTGCGAAAAGTCGTTTTTCAACACTATCACAAGTGCAAAAAGTGTTTTTTCCACACTAATACAAGTGCAGAAGTGGTTTCCTGCACCAACACAATTGCGAAAAGTGGTTTTTCAACAATAACACAAGTGCGAAAAGTGGTTTTTCAACACTAACACAAGTGCGAAAAGTGTTTTTTCCACACTAATACAAGTGCAAAAGTGGTTTCCTGCACCAACACAAGTGCGAAAAGTGGTTTTTCAACACTAACACAAGTGCGAAAAGTGGTTTTTCAACACTATCACAAGTGCAAAAAGTGTTTTTCCACACTAATACAAGTGCAAAAGTGGGTTCCTGCACCAACACAAGTGTGAAAAGTGGTTTTTCAACACTAACACAAGTGCGAAAAGTGGTTTTTCAACACTATCACAAGTGCAAAAAGTGTTTTTTCCACACTAATACAAGTGCAAAAGTGGTTTCCTGCACCAACACAAGTGCGAAAAGTGGTTTTTCAACACTAACACAAGTGCGAAAAGTGGTTTTTCAACACTATCACAAGTGCAAAAAGTGTTTTTTCCACACTAATACAAGTGCAGAAGTGGTTTCCTGCACCAACACAAGTGCGAAAAGTGGTTTTTCAACACTAACACAAGTGCGAAAAGTGGTTTTTCAACACTAACACAAATGTGAAAAGTGTTTTTTCCACACTAATACAAATGCAAAAGTGGTTTCCTGCACCAACACAAGTGCGAAAACTGGTTTTTCAACACTAACACAAGTGCGAAAAGTGGTTTTTCAACACTATCACAAGTGCAAAAAGTGTTTTTTCCACACGAATACAAGTGCAAAAGTGGTTTCCTGCACCAACACAAGTGCGAAAAGTGGTTTTTCAACACTAACACAAGTGCGAAAAGTGGTTTTTCAACACTAACACAAGTGCGAAAAGTGGTTTTTCAACACTAACACAAGTGCGAAAAGTGGTTTTCCCACACTAATACAAGTGCAAAAGTGGTTTCCTGCACCAACACAAGTGCGAAAAGTGGTTTTTCAACACTAACACAAGTGCGAAAAGTGGTTTTTCAACACTATCACAAGGGCAAAAAGTGTTTTTTCAGCACTAATACAAGTGCAAAAGTGGTTTCCTGCACCAACACAAGTGCGAAAAGTGGTTTTTCAACACTAACACAAGTGCGAAAAGTGGTTTTTCAACACTATCACAAGTGCGAAAAGTGGTTTTTCAACACTAACACAGTGCGAAAAGTGGTTTTTCAACACTATCACAAGGGCAAAAAGTGTTTTTTCAGCACTAATACAAGTGCAAAAGTGGTTTCCTGCACCAACACAAGTGCGAAAAGTCGTTTTTCAACACTAACACAAGTGTGAAAAGTGGTTTTTCAACACTAACACAAGTGCGAAAAGTGGTTTTTCAACACTAACACAAGTGCGAAAAGTGGTTTTTCAACACTATCACAAGTGCAAAAAGTGTTTTTTCCACACTAATACAAGTGCAAAAGTGGTTTCCTGCACCAACACAAGTGCGAAAAGTGGTTTTTCAACACTAACACAAGTGCGAAAAGTGGTTTTTCAACACTAACACAAGTGCGAAAAGTGTTTTTCCACACTAATACAAGTGCAAAAGTGGTTTCCTGCACCAACACAAGTGAGAAAAGTGGTTTTTCAACACTAACACAAGTGCGAAAAGTGGTTTTTCAACACTAACACAAGTGCGAAAAGTCTTTTTTCCACAATAATACAAGTGCAAAAGTGGTTTCCTGCACCAACACAAGTGCGAAAAGTGGTTTTTCAACACTAACACAAGTGCGAAAAGTGGTTTTTCAACACTATCACAAGTGCAAAAAGTGTTTTTTCCACACTAATACAAGTGCAAAAGTGGTTTCCTGCACCAACACAGGTGCGAAAAGTGGTTTTTCAACACTAACACAAGTGCGAAAAGTGGTTTTTCAACACTATCACAAGTGCAAAAAGTGTTTTTTCCACACTAATACAAGTGCAAAAGTGGTTTCCTGCACCAACGCAAGTGCGAAAAGTGGTTTTTCAACACTAACACAAGTGCGAAAAGTGGTTTTTCAACACTAACACAAGTGCGAAACGTGGTTTTTCAACACTATCACAAGTGCAAAAAGTGTTTTTTCCACACTAATACAAGTGCAGAAGTGGTTTCCTGCACCAACACAAGTGCAAAAAGTGGTTTTTCAACACTAACACAAGTGCGAAAAGTGGTTTTTCCACACTAATACAAGTGCAAAAGTGGTTTCCTGCACCATCACAAGTGCAAAAAGTGGTTTTTCCACACTAATACAAATGCAAAAGTGGTTTCCTGCACCAACACAAGTGCGAAAAGTGGTTTTTCAACACTAACACAAGTGCGAAAAGTGGTTTTTCAACACTATCACAAGTGCAAAAAGTGTTTTTTCCACACTAATGCAAGTGCAAAAGTGGTTTCCTGCACCAACACAAGTGCGAAAAGTGGTTTTTCAACACTAACACAAGTGCGAAAAGTGTTTTTTCAACACAATCACAAGTGCAAAAAGTGTTTTTTCCACACTAATACAAGTGCAAAAGTGGTTTCCTGCACCAACACAAGTGCGAAAAGTGGTTTTTCAACACAAACACAAGTGCGAAAAGTGGTTTTTCAACACTAACACAAGTGCGAAAAGTGGTTTTTCCACACTGAATACAAGTGCAAAAGTGGTTTCCTGCACCAACACAAGTGCGAAAAGTGGTTTTTCAACACTAACACATGTGCGAAAAGTGGTTTTTCAACACTAACACAAGTGCGAAAAGTGGTTTTTCAACACTAACACAAGTGCGAAAAGTGGTTTTTCAACACTAACACAAGTGCGAAAAGTGGTTTTTCAACACTAACACAAGTGCGAAAAGTGTTTTTTCCACACTAATACAAGTGCAAAAGTGGTTTCCTGCACCAACACAAGTGAGAAAAGTGGTTTTTCAACACTAACACAAGTGCGAAAAGTGGTTTTTCAACACTAACACAAGTGCGAAAAGTGTTTTTTCCACAATAATACAAGTGCAAAAGTGGTTTCCTGCACCAACACAAGTGCGAAAAGTGGTTTTTCAACACTAACACAAGTGCGAAAAGTGGTTTTTTCAACACTATCACAAGTGCAAAAAGTGTTTTTTCCACACTAATACAAGTGCAAAAGTGGTTTCATGCACCAACACAAGTGCGAAAAGTGGTTTTTCAACACTAACACAAGTGCGAAAAGTGGTTTTTCAACACTAACACAAGTGCGAAAAGTGTTTTTTTCCACACTAATACAAGTGCAAAAGTGGTTTCCTGCACCAACACAAGTGCGAAAAGTGGTTTTTCAACACTAACACAAGTGCGAAAAGTGGTTTTTTCAACAATATCACAAGTGCAAAAAAGTGTTTTTTCCACACTAATACAAGTGCAAAAGTGGTTTCCTGCACCAACGCAAGTGCGAAAAGTGGTTTTTCAACACTAACACAAGTGCGAAAAGTGGTTTTTTCAACACTATCACAAGTGCAAAAAGTGTTTTTTCCACACTAATACAAGTGCAAAAGTGGTTTCCTGCACCAACACAAGTGCGAAAAGTGGTTTTTCAACACTAACACAAGTACGAAAAGTGGTTTTTCAACACTATCACAAGTGCAAAAAGTGTTTTTTCCACACTAATGCAAGTGCAGAAGTGGTATCCTGCACCAACACAATTGCGAAAAGTGGTTTTTCAACACTAACACAAGTGCGAAAAGTGGTTTTTCAACACTAACACAAGTGCGAAAAGTCTTTTTTCCACAATAATACAAGTGCAAAAGTGGTTTCCTGCACCAACACAAGTGCGAAAAGTGGTTTTCAACACTAACACAAGTGCGAAAAGTGGTTTTTCAACACTATCACAAGTGCAAAAAGTGTTTTTTCCACACTAATACAAGTGCAAAAGTGGTTTCCTGCACCAACACAGGTGCGAAAAGTGGTTTTTCAACACTAACACAAGTGCGAAAAGTGGTTTTTCAACACTATCACAAGTGCAAAAAGTGTTTTTTCCACACTAATACAAGTGCAAAAGTGGTTTCCTGCACCAACGCAAGTGCGAAAAGTGGTTTTTCAACACTAACACAAGTGCGAAAAGTGTTTTTTCCACACTAATACAAGTGCAAAAGTGGTTTCCTGCACCAACACAAGTGAGAAAAGTGGTTTTTCAACACTAACACAAGTGCGAAAAGTGGTTTTTCAACACTAACACAAGTGCGAAAAGTGTTTTTTCCACAATAATACAAGTGCAAAAGTGGTTTCCTGCACCAACACAAGTGCGAAAAGTGGTTTTTCAACACTAACACAAGTGCGAAAAGTGGTTTTTCAACACTAACACAAGTGCGAAAAGTCGTTTTTCAACACTATCACAAGTGCAAAAAGTGTTTTTTCCACACTAATACAAGTGCAGAAGTGGGTTTCCTGCACCAACACAATTGCGAAAAGTGGTTTTTCAACAATAACACAAGTGCGAAAAGTGGTTTTTCAACACTAACACAAGTGCGAAAAGTGTTTTTTTCCACACTAATACAAGTGCAAAAGTGGTTTCCTGCACCAACACAAGTGCGAAAAGTGGTTTTTCAACACTAACACAAGTGCGAAAAGTGGTTTTTCAACACTATCACAAGTGCAAAAAGTGTTTTTCCACACTAATACAAGTGCAAAAGTGGGTTCCTGCACCAACACAAGTGTGAAAAGTGGTTTTTCAACACTAACACAAGTGCGAAAAGTGGTTTTTCAACACTATCACAAGTGCAAAAAGTGTTTTTTCCACACTAATACAAGTGCAAAAGTGGTTTCCTGCACCAACACAAAGTGCGAAAAGTGGTTTTTCAACACTAACACAAGTGCGAAAAGTGGTTTTTCAACACTATCACAAGTGCAAAAAGTGTTTTTTCCACACTAATACAAGTGCAGAAGTGGTTTCCTGCACCAACACAAGTGCGAAAAGTGGTTTTTCAACACTAACACAAGTGCGAAAAGTGGTTTTTCAACACTAACACAAATGTGAAAAGTGTTTTTTCCACACTAATACAAATGCAAAAGTGGTTTCCTGCACCAACACAAGTGCGAAAACTGGTTTTTCAACACTAACACAAGTGCGAAAAGTGGTTTTTCAACACTATCACAAGTGCAAAAAGTGTTTTTTCCACACGAATACAAGTGCAAAAGTGGTTTCCTGCACCAACACAAGTGCGAAAAGTGGTTTTTCAACACTAACACAAGTGCGAAAAGTGGTTTTTCAACACTAACACAAGTGCGAAAAGTGGTTTTTCAACACTAACACAAGTGCGAAAAGTGGTTTTCCCACACTAATACAAGTGCAAAAGTGGTTTCCTGCACCAACACAAGTGCGAAAAGTGGTTTTTCAACACTAACACAAGTGCGAAAAGTGGTTTTTCAACACTATCACAAGGGCAAAAAGTGTTTTTTCAGCACTAATACAAGTGCAAAAGTGGTTTCCTGCACCAACACAAGTGCGAAAAGTGGTTTTTCAACACTAACACAAGTGCGAAAAGTGGTTTTTCAACACTATCACAAGTGCGAAAAGTGGTTTTTCAACACTAACACAGTGCGAAAAGTGGTTTTTCAACACTATCACAAGGGCAAAAAGTGTTTTTTTCAGCACTAATACAAGTGCAAAAGTGGTTTCCTGCACCAACACAAGTGCGAAAAGTCGTTTTTCAACACTAACACAAGTGTGAAAAGTGGTTTTTCAACACTAACACAAGTGCGAAAAGTGGTTTTTCAACACTAACACAAGTGCGAAAAGTGGTTTTTCAACACTATCACAAGTGCAAAAAGTGTTTTTTCCACACTAATACAAGTGCAAAAGTGGTTTCCTGCACCAACACAAGTGCGAAAAGTGGTTTTTCAACACTAACACAAGTGCGAAAAGTGGTTTTTCAACACTAACACAAGTGCGAAAAGTGTTTTTCCACACTAATACAAGTGCAAAAGTGGTTTCCTGCACCAACACAAGTGAGAAAAGTGGTTTTTCAACACTAACACAAGTGCGAAAAGTGGTTTTTCAACACTAACACAAGTGCGAAAAGTCTTTTTTCCACAATAATACAAGTGCAAAAGTGGTTTCCTGCACCAACACAAGTGCGAAAAGTGGTTTTTCAACACTAACACAAGTGCGAAAAGTGGTTTTTCAACACTATCACAAGTGCAAAAAGTGTTTTTTCCACACTAATACAAGTGCAAAAGTGGTTTCCTGCACCAACACAGGTGCGAAAAGTGGTTTTTCAACACTAACACAAGTGCGAAAAGTGGTTTTTCAACACTATCACAAGTGCAAAAAGTGTTTTTTCCACACTAATACAAGTGCAAAAGTGGTTTCCTGCACCAACGCAAGTGCGAAAAGTGGTTTTTCAACACTAACACAAGTGCGAAAAGTGGTTTTTCAACACTAACACAAGTGCGAAACGTGGTTTTTCAACACTATCACAAGTGCAAAAAGTGTTTTTTCCACACTAATACAAGTGCAGAAGTGGTTTCCTGCACCAACACAAGTGCAAAAAGTGGTTTTTCAACACTAACACAAGTGCGAAAAGTGGTTTTTCCACACTAATACAAGTGCAAAAGTGGTTTCCTGCACCATCACAAGTGCAAAAAGTGGTTTTTCCACACTAATACAAATGCAAAAGTGGTTTCCTGCACCAACACAAGTGCGAAAAGTGGTTTTTCAACACTAACACAAGTGCGAAAAGTGGTTTTTCAACACTATCACAAGTGCAAAAAGTGTTTTTTCCACACTAATGCAAGTGCAAAAGTGGTTTCCTGCACCAACACAAGTGCGAAAAGTGGTTTTTCAACACTAACACAAGTGCGAAAAGTGTTTTTTCAACACAATCACAAGTGCAAAAAGTGTTTTTTCCACACTAATACAAGTGCAAAAGTGGTTTCCTGCACCAACACAAGTGCGAAAAGTGGTTTTTCAACACAAACACAAGTGCGAAAAGTGGTTTTTCAACACTAACACAAGTGCGAAAAGTGGTTTTTCCACACTAATACAAGTGCAAAAGTGGTTTCCTGCACCAACACAAGTGCGAAAAGTGGTTTTTCAACACTAACACATGTGCGAAAAGTGGTTTTTCAACACTAACACAAGTGCGAAAAGTGGTTTTTCAACACTAACACAAGTGCGAAAAGTGGTTTTTCAACACTAACACAAGTGCGAAAAGTGGTTTTTCAACACTAACACAAGTGCGAAAAGTGTTTTTTCCACACTAATACAAGTGCAAAAGTGGTTTCCTGCACCAACACAAGTGAGAAAAGTGGTTTTTCAACACTAACACAAGTGCGAAAAGTGGTTTTTCAACACTAACACAAGTGCGAAAAGTGTTTTTTCCACAATAATACAAGTGCAAAAGTGGTTTCCTGCACCAACACAAGTGCGAAAAGTGGTTTTTCAACACTAACACAAGTGCGAAAAGTGGTTTTTCAACACTATCACAAGTGCAAAAAGTGTTTTTTCCACACTAATACAAGTGCAAAAGTGGTTTCATGCACCAACACAAGTGCGAAAAGTGGTTTTTCAACACTAACACAAGTGCGAAAAGTGGTTTTTCAACACTAACACAAGTGCGAAAAGTGTTTTTTCCACACTAATACAAGTGCAAAAGTGGTTTCCTGCACCAACACAAGTGCGAAAAGTGGTTTTTCAACACTAACACAAGTGCGAAAAGTGGTTTTTCAACAATATCACAAGTGCAAAAAGTGTTTTTTCCACACTAATACAAGTGCAAAAGTGGTTTCCTGCACCAACGCAAGTGCGAAAAGTGGTTTTTCAACACTAACACAAGTGCGAAAAGTGGTTTTTCAACACTATCACAAGTGCAAAAAGTGTTTTTTCCACACTAATACAAGTGCAAAAGTGGTTTCCTGCACCAACACAAGTGCGAAAAGTGGTTTTTCAACACTAACACAAGTACGAAAAGTGGTTTTTCAACACTATCACAAGTGCAAAAAGTGTTTTTTCCACACTAATGCAAGTGCAGAAGTGGTATCCTGCACCAACACAATTGCGAAAAGTGGTTTTTCAACACTAACACAAGTGCGAAAAGTGGTTTTTCAACACTAACACAAGTGCGAAAAGTGTTTTTTCCACACTAATACAAGTGCAAAAGTGGTTTCCTGCACCAACACAAGTGCGAAAAGTGGTTTTTCAACACTAACACAAGTGCGAAAAGTGGTTTTTCAACACTATCACAAGTGCAAAAAGTGTTTTTTCCACACTAATACAAGTGCAAAAGTGGTTTCCTGCACCAACGCAAGTGCGAAAAGTGGTTTTTCAACACTAACACAAGTGCGAAAAGTGGTTTTTCAACAATATCACAAGTGCAAAAAGTGTTTTTTCCACACTAATACAAGTGCAAAAGTGGTTTCCTGCACCAACACAAGTGCGAAAAGTGGTTTTTCAACACTAACACAAGTACGAAAAGTGGTTTTTCAACACTATCACAAGTGCAAAAAGTGTTTTTTCCACACTAATACAAGTGCAGAAGTGGTTTCCTGCACCAACACAATTGCGAAAAGTGGTTTTTCAACACTAACAAAAGTGCGAAAAGTGGTTTTTCAACACTAACACAAGTGCGAAAAGTGTTTTTTCCACACTAATACAAGTGCAACAGTGGTTTCCTGCACCAACACAAGTGCGAAAAGTGGTTTTTCAACACTAACACAAGTGCGAAAAGTGGTTTTTCAACACTATCACAAGTGCAAAAAGTGTTTTTTCCACACTAATACAAGTGCAAAAGTGGATTCCTGCACCAACACAAGTGCGAAAAGTGGTTTTTCAACACTAACACAAGTGCGAAAAGTGGTTTTTCAACACTATCACTAGTGCAAAAAGTGTTTTTTTCCACACTAATGCAAGTGCAAAAGTGGTTTCCTGCACCAACACAAGTGCGAAAAGTGGTTTTTCAACACTAACACAAGTGCGAAAAGTGGTTTTTCAACACTAACACAAGTGCGAAAAGTGTTTTTTCCACAATAATACAAGTGCAAAAGTGGTTTCCTGCACCAACACAAGTCCGAAAAGTGGTTTTTCAACACTAACACAAGTGCGAAAAGTGGTTTTTCAACACTATCACAAGTGCAAAAAGTGTTTTTTCCACACTAATACAAGTGCAAAAGTGGTTTCCTGCACCAACACAAGTGCGAAAAGTGGATTTTCAACACTAACACAAGTGCGAAAAGTGGTTTTTCAACACTAACACAAGTGCGAAAAGTGTTTTTTCCACACTAATACAAGTGCAAAAGTGGTTTCCTGCACCAACACAAGTGCGAAAAGTGGTTTTTCAACACTAACACAAGTGCGAAAAGTGGTTTTTCAACACTATCACAAGTGCAAAAAGTGTTTTTTCCACACTAATACAAGTGCAAAAGTGGTTTCCTGCACCAACACGAGTGCGAAAAGTGGTTTTTCAACACTAACACAAGTGCGAAAAGTGGTTTTTCAACACTATCACAAGTGCAAAAAGTGTTTTCTCCACACTAATACAAGTGCAAAAGTGGTTTCCTGCACCAACACAAGTGCGAAAAGTGGTTTTCAACACTAACACAAGTGCGAAAAGTCGTTTTTCAACACTATCACAAGTGCAAAAAGTGTTTTTTCCACACTAATACAAGTGCAGAAGTGGTTTCCTGCACCAACACAATTGCAAAAAGTGGTTTTTCAACAATAACACAAGTGCGAAAAGTGGTTTTTCAACACTAACACAAGTGCGAAAAGTGTTTTTTCCACACTAATACAAGTGCAAAAGTGGTTTCCTGCACCAACACAAGTGCGAAAAGTGGTTTTTCAACACTAACACAAGTGCGAAAAGTGGTTTTTCAACACTATCACAAGTGCAAAAAGTGTTTTTTCCACACTAATACAAGTGCAAAAGTGGTTTCCTGCACCAACACAAGTGCGAAAAGTGGTTTTTCAACACTAACACAAGTGCGAAAAGTAGTTTTTCAACACTATCACAAGTGCAAAAAGTGTTTTTTCCACACTAATACAAGTGCAGAAGTGGTTTCCTGCACCAACACAATTGCGAAAAGTGGTTTTTCAACACTAACACAAGTGCAAAAGTGGTTTCCTGCACCAACACAAGTGCGAAAAGTCGTTTTTCAACACTAACACAAGTGTGAAAAGTGGTTTTTCAACACTAACACAAGTGCGAAAAGTGGTTTTTCAACACTAACACAAGTGCGAAAAGTGGTTTTTCAACACTATCACAAGTGCAAAAAGTGTTTTTTCCACACTAATACAAGTGCAAAAGTGGTTTCCTGCACCAACACAAGTGCGAAAAGTGGTTTTTCAACACTAACACAAGTGCGAAAAGTGGTTTTTCAACACTAACACAAGTGCGAAAAGTGTTTTTTCCACACTAATACAAGTGCAAAAGTGGTTTCCTGCACCAACACAAGTGAGAAAAGTGGTTTTTCAACACTAACACAAGTGCGAAAAGTGGTTTTTCAACACTAACACAAGTGCGAAAAGTCTTTTTTCCACAATAATACAAGTGCAAAAGTGGTTTCCTGCACCAACACAAGTGCGAAAAGTGGTTTTTCAACACTAACACAAGTGCGAAAAGTGGTTTTTCAACACTATCACAAGTGCAAAAAGTGTTTTTTCCACACTAATACAAGTGCAAAAGTGGTTTCATGCACCAACACAAGTGCGAAAAGTGGTTTTTCAACACTAACACAAGTGCGAAAAGTGTTTTTCAACACTAACACAAGTGCGAAAAGTGTTTTTTCCACACTAATACAAGTGCAAAAGTGGTTTCCTGTACCAACACAAGTGCGAAAAGTGGTTTTTCAACACTAACACAAGTGCGAAAAGTGTTTTTTCCACACTAATACAAGTGCAAAAGTGGTTTCCTGCACCAACGCAAGTGCGAAAAGTGGTTTTTCAACACTAACACAAGTGCGAAAAGTGGTTTTTCAACACTAACACAAGTGCGAAAAGTGGTTTTTCAACATTAACACAAGTGCGAAAAGTGGTTTTTCAACACTAATACAAGTGCAAAAGTGGTTTCCTGCACCAACACAAGTGAGAAAAGTGGTTTTTCAACACTAACACAAGTGCGAAAAGTGGTTTTTCAACACTAACACAAGTGCGAAAAGTCTTTTTTCCACAATAATACAAGTGCAAAAGTGGTTTCCTGCACCAACACAAGTGCGAAAAGTGGTTTTTCAACACTAACACAAGTGCGAAAAGTGGTTTTTCAACACTATCACAAGTGCAAAAAGTGTTTTTTCCACACTAATACAAGTGCAAAAGTGGTTTCATGCACCAACACAAGTGCGAAAAGTGGTTTTTCAACACTAACACAAGTGCGAAAAGTGGTTTTTCAACACTAACACAAGTGCGAAAAGTGTTTTTTCCACACTAATACAAGTGCAAAAGTGGTTTCCTGTACCAACACAAGTGCGAAAAGTGGTTTTTCAACACTAACACAAGTGCGAAAAGTGTTTTTTCCACACTAATACAAGTGCAAAAGTGGTTTCCTGCACCAACGCAAGTGCGAAAAGTGGTTTTTCAACACTAACACAAGTGCGAAAAGTGGTTTTTCAACACTAACACAAGTGCGAAAAGTGGTTTTTCAACATTAACACAAGTGCGAAAAGTGGTTTTTCAACACTAACACAAGTGCGAAAAGTGGTTTTTCAACACTATCACAAGTGCAAAAAGTGTTTTTTCCACACTAATACAAGTGCAAAAGTGGATTCCTGCACCAACACAAGTGCGAAAAGTGGTTTTTCAACACTAACACAAGTGCGAAAAGTGGTTTTTCAACACTATCACTAGTGCAAAAAGTGTTTTTTCCACACTAATGCAAGTGCAAAAGTGGTTTCCTGCACCAACACAAGTGCGAAAAGTGGTTTTTCAACACTAACACAAGTGCGAAAAGTGGTTTTTCAACACTAACACAAGTGCGAAAAGTGTTTTTTCCACAATAATACAAGTGCAAAAGTGGTTTCCTGCACCAACACAAGTCCGAAAAGTGGTTTTTCAACACTAACACAAGTGCGAAAAGTGGTTTTTCAACACTATCACAAGTGCAAAAAGTGTTTTTTCCACACTAATACAAGTGCAAAAGTGGTTTCCTGCACCAACACAAGTGCGAAAAGTGGATTTTCAACACTAACACAAGTGCGAAAAGTGGTTTTTCAACACTAACACAAGTGCGAAAAGTGTTTTTTCCACACTAATACAAGTGCAAAAGTGGTTTCCTGCACCAACACAAGTGCGAAAAGTGGTTTTTCAACACTAACACAAGTGCGAAAAGTGGTTTTTCAACACTATCACAAGTGCAAAAAGTGTTTTTTCCACACTAATACAAGTGCAAAAGTGGTTTCCTGCACCAACACGAGTGCGAAAAGTGGTTTTTCAACACTAACACAAGTGCGAAAAGTGGTTTTTCAACACTATCACAAGTGCAAAAAGTGTTTTCTCCACACTAATACAAGTGCAAAAGTGGTTTCCTGCACCAACACAAGTGCGAAAAGTGGTTTTCAACACTAACACAAGTGCGAAAAGTCGTTTTTCAACACTATCACAAGTGCAAAAAGTGTTTTTTTCCACACTAATACAAGTGCAGAAGTGGTTTCCTGCACCAACACAATTGCAAAAAGTGGTTTTTCAACAATAACACAAGTGCGAAAAGTGGTTTTTCAACACTAACACAAGTGCGAAAAGTGTTTTTTCCACACTAATACAAGTGCAAAAGTGGTTTCCTGCACCAACACAAGTGCGAAAAGTGGTTTTTCAACACTAACACAAGTGCGAAAAGTGGTTTTTCAACACTATCACAAGTGCAAAAAGTGTTTTTTCCACACTAATACAAGTGCAAAAGTGGTTTCCTGCACCAACACAAGTGCGAAAAGTGGTTTTTCAACACTAACACAAGTGCGAAAAGTAGTTTTTCAACACTATCACAAGTGCAAAAAGTGTTTTTTCCACACTAATACAAGTGCAGAAGTGGTTTCCTGCACCAACACAATTGCGAAAAGTGGTTTTTCAACACTAACACAAGTGCAAAAGTGGTTTCCTGCACCAACACAAGTGCGAAAAGTCGTTTTTCAACACTAACACAAGTGTGAAAAGTGGTTTTTCAACACTAACACAAGTGCGAAAAGTGGTTTTTCAACACTAACACAAGTGCGAAAAGTGGTTTTTCAACACTATCACAAGTGCAAAAAGTGTTTTTTTCCACACTAATACAAGTGCAAAAGTGGTTTCCTGCACCAACACAAGTGCGAAAAGTGGTTTTTCAACACTAACACAAGTGCGAAAAGTGGTTTTTCAACACTAACACAAGTGCGAAAAGTGTTTTTTCCACACTAATACAAGTGCAAAAGTGGTTTCCTGCACCAACACAAGTGAGAAAAGTGGTTTTTCAACACTAACACAAGTGCGAAAAGTGGTTTTTCAACACTAACACAAGTGCGAAAAGTCTTTTTTCCACAATAATACAAGTGCAAAAGTGGTTTCCTGCACCAACACAAGTGCGAAAAGTGGTTTTTCAACACTAACACAAGTGCGAAAAGTGGTTTTTCAACACTATCACAAGTGCAAAAAGTGTTTTTTCCACACTAATACAAGTGCAAAAGTGGTTTCATGCACCAACACAAGTGCGAAAAGTGGTTTTTCAACACTAACACAAGTGCGAAAAGTGGTTTTTCAACACTAACACAAGTGCGAAAAGTGTTTTTTCCACACTAATACAAGTGCAAAAGTGGTTTCCTGCACCAACACAAGTGCGAAAAGTGGTTTTTCAACACTAACACAAGTGCGAAAAGTGTTTTTTCCACACTAATACAAGTGCAAAAGTGGTTTCCTGCACCAACGCAAGTGCGAAAAGTGGTTTTTCAACACTAACACAAGTGCGAAAAGTGGTTTTTCAACACTAACACAAGTGCGAAAAGTGGTTTTTCAACATTAACACAAGTGCGAAAAGTGGTTTTTCAACACTATCACAAGTGCAAAAAGTGGTTTTTCCACACTAATACAAATGCAAAAGTGGTTTCCTGCACCAACACAAGTGCGAAAAGTGGTTTTTCAACACTAACACAAGTGCGAAAAGTGGTTTTTCAACACTATCACAAGTGCAAAAAGTGTTTTTCCACACTAATACAAGTGCAAAAGTGGTTTCCTGCACCAACACAAGTGCGAAAAGTGGTTTTTCAACACTAACACAAGTGCGAAAAGTGTTTTTTCAACACAATCACAAGTGCAAAAAGTGTTTTTTCCACACTAATACAAGTGCAAAAGTGGTTTCCTGCACCAACACAAGTGCGAAAAGTGGTTTTTCAACACAAACACAAGTGCGAAAAGTGGTTTTTCAACACTAACACAAGTGCGAAAAGTGGTTTTTCCACACTAATACAAGTGCAAAAGTGGTTTCCTGCACCAACACAAGTGCGAAAAGTGGTTTTTCAACACTAACACATGTGCGAAAAGTGGTTTTTCAACACTAACACAAGTGCGAAAAGTGGTTTTTCAACACTAACACAAGTGCGAAAAGTGGTTTTTCAACACTATCACAAGTGCAAAAAGTGTTTTTTCCACACTAATACAAGTGCAAAAGTGGTTTCCTGCACCAACACAAGTGCGAAAAGTGGTTTTTCAACACTAACACAAGTGCGAAATGTGGTTTTTCAACACTAACACAAGTGCGAAAAGTGTTTTTCCACACTAATACAAGTGCAAAAGTGGTTTCCTGCACCAACACAAGTGAGAAAAGTGGTTTTTCAACACTAACACAAGTGCGAAAAGTGTTTTTTCCACAATAATACAAGTGCAAAAGTGGTTTCCTGCACCAACACAAGTGCGAAAAGTGGTTTTTCAACACTAACAGAAGTGCGAAAAGTGGTTTTTCAACACTATCACAAGTGCAAAAAGTGTTTTTTTCCACACTAATACAAGTGCAAAAGTGGTTTCATGCACCAACACAAATGCGAAAAGTGGTTTTTCAACACTAACACAAGTGCGAAAAGTGGTTTTTCAACACTAACACAAGTGCGAAAAGTGTTTTTTCCACACTAATACAAGTGCAAAAGTGGTTTCCTGCACCAACACAAGTGCGAAAAGTGGTTTTTCAACACTAACACAAGTGCGAAAGTGGTTTCCTGCACCAACGCAAGTGCGAAAAGTGGTTTTTCAACACTAACACAAGTGCGAAAAGTGGTTTTTCAACACTATCACAAGTGCAAAAAGTGTTTTTTCCACACTAATACAAGTGCAAAAGTGGTTTCCTGCACCAACACAAGTGCGAAAAGTGGTTTTTCAACACTAACACAAGTACGAAAAGTGGTTTTTCAACACTATCACAAGTGCAAAAAGTGTTTTTTCCACACTAATGCAAGTGCAGAAGTGGTATCCTGCACCAACACAATTGCGAAAAGTGGTTTTTCAACACTAACACAAGTGCGAAAAGTGGTTTTTCAACACTAACACAAGTGCGAAAAGTGTTTTTTCCACACTAATACAAGTGCAAAAGTGGTTTCCTGCACCAACACAAGTGCGAAAAGTGGTTTTTCAACACTAACACAAGTGCGAAAAGTGGTTTTTCAACACTATCACAAGTGCAAAAAGTGTTTTTTCCACACTAATACAAGTGCAAAAGTGGTTTCCTGCACCAACGCAAGTGCGAAAAGTGGTTTTTCAACACTAACACAAGTGCGAAAAGTGGTTTTTCAACACTATCACAAGTGCAAAAAGTGTTTTTTCCACACTAATACAAGTGCAAAAGTGGTTTCCTGCACCAACACAAGTGCGAAAAGTGGTTTTTCAACACTAACACAAGTACGAAAAGTGGTTTTTCAACACTATCACAAGTGCAAAAAGTGTTTTTTCCACACTAATACAAGTGCAGAAGTGGTTTCCTGCACCAACACAATTGCGAAAAGTGGTTTTTCAACACTAACAAAAGTGCGAAAAGTGGTTTTTCAACACTAACACAAGTGCGAAAAGTGTTTTTTCCACACTAATACAAGTGCAACAGTGGTTTCCTGCACCAACACAAGTGCGAAAAGTGGTTTTTCAACACTAACACAAGTGCGAAAAGTGGTTTTTTCAACACTATCACAAGTGCAAAAAGTGTTTTTTCCACACTAATACAAGTGCAAAAGTGGATTCCTGCACCAACACAAGTGCGAAAAGTGGTTTTTCAACACTAACACAAGTGCGAAAAGTGGTTTTTCAACACTATCACTAGTGCAAAAAGTGTTTTTTCCACACTAATACAAGTGCAAAAGTGGTTTCCTGCACCAACACAAGTGCGAAAAGTGGTTTTTCAACACTAACACAAGTGCGAAAAGTGGTTTTTCAACACTAACACAAGTGCGAAAAGTGTTTTTTCCACAATAATACAAGTGCAAAAGTGGTTTCCTGCACCAACACAAGTGCGAAAAGTGGTTTTTCAACACTAACACAAGTGCGAAAAGTGGTTTTTCAACACTATCACAAGTGCAAAAAGTGTTTTTTCCACACTAATACAAGTGCAAAAGTGGTTTCCTGCACCAACACAAGTGCGAAAAGTGGATTTTCAACACTAACACAAGTGCAAAAAGTGGTTTTTCAACACTAACACAAGTGCGAAAAGTGTTTTTTCCACACTAATACAAGTGCAAAAGTGGTTTCCTGCACCAACACAAGTGCGAAAAGTGGTTTTTCAACACTAACACAAGTGCGAAAAGTGGTTTTTCAACACTATCACAAGTGCAAAAAGTGTTTTTTCCACACTAATACAAGTGCAAAAGTGGTTTCCTGCACCAACACGAGTGCGAAAAGTGGTTTTTCAACACTAACACAAGTGCGAAAAGTGGTTTTTCAACACTATCACAAGTGCAAAAAGTGTTTTCTCCACACTAATACAAGTGCAAAAGTGGTTTCCTGCACCAACACAAGTGCGAAAAGTGGTTTTCAACACTAACACAAGTGCGAAAAGTCGTTTTTCAACACTATCACAAGTGCAAAAAGTGTTTTTTTCCACACTAATACAAGTGCAGAAGTGGTTTCCTGCACCAACACAATTGCGAAAAGTGGTTTTTCAACAATAACACAAGTGCGAAAAGTGGTTTTTCAACACTAACACAAGTGCGAAAAGTGTTTTTTCCACACTAATACAAGTGCAAAAGTGGTTTCCTGCACCAACACAAGTGCGAAAAGTGGTTTTTCAACACTAACACAAGTGCGAAAAGTGGTTTTTCAACACTATCACAAGTGCAAAAAGTGTTTTTTCCACACTAATACAAGTGCAAAAGTGGTTTCCTGCACCAACACAAGTGCGAAAAGTGGTTTTTCAACACTAACACAAGTGCGAAAAGTAGTTTTTCAACACTATCACAAGTGCAAAAAGTGTTTTTTCCACACTAATACAAGTGCAGAAGTGGTTTCCTGCACCAACACAATTGCGAAAAGTGGTTTTTCAACACTAACACAAGTGCAAAAGTGGTTTCCTGCACCAACACAAGTGCGAAAAGTCGTTTTTCAACACTAACACAAGTGTGAAAAGTGGTTTTTCAACACTAACACAAGTGCGAAAAGTGGTTTTTCAACACTAACACAAGTGCGAAAAGTGGTTTTTCAACACTATCACAAGTGCAAAAAGTGTTTTTTCCACACTAATACAAGTGCAAAAGTGGTTTCCTGCACCAACACAAGTGCGAAAAGTGGTTTTTCAACACTAACACAAGTGCGAAAAGTGGTTTTTCAACACTAACACAAGTGCGAAAAGTCTTTTTTCCACAATAATACAAGTGCAAAAGTGGTTTCCTGCACCAACACAAGTGCGAAAAGTGGTTTTTCAACACTAACACAAGTGCGAAAAGTGGTTTTTCAACACTATCACAAGTGCAAAAAGTGTTTTTTCCACACTAATACAAGTGCAAAAGTGGTTTCATGCACCAACACAAGTGCGAAAAGTGGTTTTTCAACACTAACACAAGTGCGAAAAGTGGTTTTTCAACACTAACACAAGTGCGAAAAGTGTTTTTTCCACACTAATACAAGTGCAAAAGTGGTTTCCTGCACCAACACAAGTGCGAAAAGTGGTTTTTCAACACTAACACAAGTGCGAAAAGTAGTTTTTCAACACTATCACAAGTGCAAAAAGTGTTTTTTCCACACTAATACAAGTGCAAAAGTGGTTTCCTGCACCAACGCAAGTGCGAAAAGTGGTTTTTCAACACTAACACAAGTGCGAAAAGTGGTTTTTCAACACTAACACAAGTGCGAAAAGTGGTTTTTCAACATTAACACAAGTGCGAAAAGTGGTTTTTCAACACTATCACAAGTGCAAAAAGTGGTTTTTCCACACTAATACAAATGCAAAAGTGGTTTCCTGCACCAACACAAGTGCGAAAAGTGGTTTTTCAACACTAACACAAGTGCGAAAAGTGGTTTTTCAACACTATCACAAGTGCAAAAAGTGTTTTTTCCACACTAATACAAGTGCAAAAAGTGGTTTCCTGCACCAACACAAGTGCGAAAAGTGGTTTTTCAACACTAACACAAGTGCGAAAAGTGTTTTTTCAACACAATCACAAGTGCAAAAAGTGTTTTTTCCACACTAATACAAGTGCAAAAGTGGTTTCCTGCACCAACACAAGTGCGAAAAGTGGTTTTTCAACACAAACACAAGTGCGAAAAGTGGTTTTTCAACACTAACACAAGTGCGAAAAGTGGTTTTTCCACACTAATACAAGTGCAAAAGTGGTTTCCTGCACCAACACAAGTGCGAAAAGTGGTTTTTCAACACTAACACATGTGCGAAAAGTGGTTTTTCAACACTAACACAAGTGCGAAAAGTGGTTTTTCAACACTAACACAAGTGCGAAAAGTGGTTTTTCAACACTATCACAAGTGCAAAAAGTGTTTTTTCCACACTAATACAAGTGCAAAAGTGGTTTCCTGCACCAACACGAGTGCGAAAAGTGGTTTTTCAACACTAACACAAGTGCGAAAAGTGGTTTTTCAACACTATCACAAGTGCAAAAAGTGTTTTCTCCACACTAATACAAGTGCAAAAGTGGTTTCCTGCACCAACACAAGTGCGAAAAGTGGTTTTCAACACTAACACAAGTGCGAAAAGTCGTTTTTCAACACTATCACAAGTGCAAAAAGTGTTTTTTCCACACTAATACAAGTGCAGAAGTGGTTTCCTGCACCAACACAATTGCGAAAAGTGGTTTTTCAACAATAACACAAGTGCGAAAAGTGGTTTTTCAACACTAACACAAGTGCGAAAAGTGTTTTTTCCACACTAATACAAGTGCAAAAGTGGTTTCCTGCACCAACACAAGTGCGAAAAGTGGTTTTTCAACACTAACACAAGTGCGAAAAGTGGTTTTTCAACACTATCACAAGTGCAAAAAGTGTTTTTTCCACACTAATACAAGTGCAAAAGTGGTTTCCTGCACCAACACAAGTGCGAAAAGTGGTTTTTCAACACTAACACAAGTGCGAAAAGTAGTTTTTCAACACTATCACAAGTGCAAAAAGTGTTTTTTCCACACTAATACAAGTGCAGAAGTGGTTTCCTGCACCAACACAATTGCGAAAAGTGGTTTTTCAACACTAACACAAGTGCAAAAGTGGTTTCCTGCACCAACACAAGTGCGAAAAGTCGTTTTTCAACACTAACACAAGTGTGAAAAGTGGTTTTTCAACACTAACACAAGTGCGAAAAGTGGTTTTTCAACACTATCACAAGTGCGAAAAGTGGTTTTTCAACACTATCACAAGTGCAAAAAGTGTTTTTTCCACACTAATACAAGTGCAAAAGTGGTTTCCTGCACCAACACAAGTGCGAAAAGTGGTTTTTCAACACTAACACAAGTGCGAAAAGTGGTTTTTCAACACTAACACAAGTGCGAAAAGTCTTTTTTCCACAATAATACAAGTGCAAAAGTGGTTTCCTGCACCAACACAAGTGCGAAAAGTGGTTTTTCAACACTAACACAAGTGCGAAAAGTGGTTTTTCAACACTATCACAAGTGCAAAAAGTGTTTTTTCCACACTAATACAAGTGCAAAAGTGGTTTCATGCACCAACACAAGTGCGAAAAGTGGTTTTTCAACACTAACACAAGTGCGAAAAGTGGTTTTTCAACACTAACACAAGTGCGAAAAGTGTTTTTTCCACACTAATACAAGTGCAAAAGTGGTTTCCTGCACCAACACAAGTGCGAAAAGTGGTTTTTCAACACTAACACAAGTGCGAAAAGTAGTTTTTCAACACTATCACAAGTGCAAAAAGTGTTTTTTCCACACTAATACAAGTGCAAAAGTGGTTTCCTGCACCAACGCAAGTGCGAAAAGTGGTTTTTCAACACTAACACAAGTGCGAAAAGTGGTTTTTCAACACTAACACAAGTGCGAAAAGTGGTTTTTCAACATTAACACAAGTGCGAAAAGTGGTTTTTCAACACTATCACAAGTGCAAAAAGTGGTTTTTCCACACTAATACAAATGCAAAAGTGGTTTCCTGCACCAACACAAGTGCGAAAAGTGGTTTTTCAACACTAACACAAGTGCGAAAAGTGGTTTTTCAACACTATCACAAGTGCAAAAAGTGTTTTTTCCACACTAATACAAGTGCAAAAGTGGTTTCCTGCACCAACACAAGTGCGAAAAGTGGTTTTTCAACACTAACACAAGTGCGAAAAGTGTTTTTTCAACACAATCACAAGTGCAAAAAGTGTTTTTTCCACACTAATACAAGTGCAAAAGTGGTTTCCTGCACCAACACAAGTGCGAAAAGTGGTTTTTCAACACAAACACAAGTGCGAAAAGTGGTTTTTCAACACTAACACAAGTGCGAAAAGTGGTTTTTCCACACTAATACAAGTGCAAAAGTGGTTTCCTGCACCAACACAAGTGCGAAAAGTGGTTTTTCAACACTAACACATGTGCGAAAAGTGGTTTTTCAACACTAACACAAGTGCGAAAAGTGGTTTTTCAACACTAACACAAGTGCGAAAAGTGGTTTTTCAACACTATCACAAGTGCAAAAAGTGTTTTTTCCACACTAATACAAGTGCAAAAGTGGTTTCCTGCACCAACACAAGTGCGAAAAGTGGTTTTTCAACACTAACACAAGTGCGAAATGTGGTTTTTCAACACTAACACAAGTGCGAAAAGTGTTTTTCCACACTAATACAAGTGCAAAAGTGGTTTCCTGCACCAACACAAGTGAGAAAAGTGGTTTTTCAACACTAACACAAGTGCGAAAAGTGGTTTTTCAACACTAACACAAGTGCGAAAAGTGTTTTTTCCACAATAATACAAGTGCAAAAGTGGTTTCCTGCACCAACACAAGTGCGAAAAGTGGTTTTTCAACACTAACACAAGTGCGAAAAGTGGTTTTTCAACACTATCACAAGTGCAAAAAGTGTTTTTTCCACACTAATACAAGTGCAAAAGTGGTTTCATGCACCAACACAAATGCGAAAAGTGGTTTTTCAACACTAACACAAGTGCGAAAAGTGGTTTTTCAACACTAACACAAGTGCGAAAAGTGTTTTTTCCACACTAATACAAGTGCAAAAGTGGTTTCCTGCACCAACACAAGTGCGAAAAGTGGTTTTTCAACACTAACACAAGTGCGAAAAGTGGTTTTTCAACAATATCACAAGTGCAAAAAGTGTTTTTACCACACTAATACAAGTGCAAAAGTGGTTTCCTGCACCAACGCAAGTGCGAAAAGTGGTTTTTCAACACTAACACAAGTGCGAAAAGTGGTTTTTCAACACTATCACAAGTGCAAAAAGTGTTTTTTCCACACTAATACAAGTGCAAAAGTGGTTTCCTGCACCAACACAAGTGCGAAAAGTGGTTTTTCAACACTAACACAAGTACGAAAAGTGGTTTTTCAACACTATCACAAGTGCAAAAAGTGTTTTTTCCACACTAATGCAAGTGCAGAAGTGGTATCCTGCACCAACACAATTGCGAAAAGTGGTTTTTCAACACTAACACAAGTGCGAAAAGTGGTTTTTCAACACTAACACAAGTGCGAAAAGTGTTTTTTCCACACTAATACAAGTGCAAAAGTGGTTTCCTGCACCAACACAAGTGCGAAAAGTGGTTTTTCAACACTAACACAAGTGCGAAAAGTGGTTTTTCAACACTATCACAAGTGCAAAAAGTGTTTTTTCCACACTAATACAAGTGCAAAAGTGGTTTCCTGCACCAACGCAAGTGCGAAAAGTGGTTTTTCAACACTAACACAAGTGCGAAAAGTGGTTTTTCAACACTATCACAAGTGCAAAAAGTGTTTTTTCCACACTAATACAAGTGCAAAAGTGGTTTCCTGCACCAACACAAGTGCGAAAAGTGGTTTTTCAACACTAACACAAGTACGAAAAGTGGTTTTTCAACACTATCACAAGTGCAAAAAGTGTTTTTTCCACACTAATACAAGTGCAGAAGTGGTTTCCTGCACCAACACAATTGCGAAAAGTGGTTTTTCAACACTAACAAAAGTGCGAAAAGTGGTTTTTCAACACTAACACAAGTGCGAAAAGTGTTTTTTCCACACTAATACAAGTGCAACAGTGGTTTCCTGCACCAACACAAGTGCGAAAAGTGGTTTTTCAACACTAACACAAGTGCGAAAAGTGGTTTTTCAACACTATCACAAGTGCAAAAAGTGTTTTTTCCACACTAATACAAGTGCAAAAGTGGATTCCTGCACCAACACAAGTGCGAAAAGTGGTTTTTCAACACTAACACAAGTGCGAAAAGTGGTTTTTCAACACTATCACTAGTGCAAAAAGTGTTTTTTCCACACTAATACAAGTGCAAAAGTGGTTTCCTGCACCAACACAAGTGCGAAAAGTGGTTTTTCAACACTAACACAAGTGCGAAAAGTGGTTTTTCAACACTAACACAAGTGCGAAAAGTGTTTTTTCCACAATAATACAAGTGCAAAAGTGGTTTCCTGCACCAACACAAGTGCGAAAAGTGGTTTTTCAACACTAACACAAGTGCGAAAAGTGGTTTTTCAACACTATCACAAGTGCAAAAAGTGTTTTTTCCACACTAATACAAGTGCAAAAGTGGTTTCCTGCACCAACACAAGTGCGAAAAGTGGATTTTCAACACTAACACAAGTGCAAAAAGTGGTTTTTCAACACTAACACAAGTGCGAAAAGTGTTTTTTCCACACTAATACAAGTGCAAAAGTGGTTTCCTGCACCAACACAAGTGCGAAAAGTGGTTTTTCAACACTAACACAAGTGCGAAAAGTGGTTTTTCAACACTATCACAAGTGCAAAAAGTGTTTTTTCCACACTAATACAAGTGCAAAAGTGGTTTCCTGCACCAACACGAGTGCGAAAAGTGGTTTTTCAACACTAACACAAGTGCGAAAAGTGGTTTTTCAACACTATCACAAGTGCAAAAAGTGTTTTCTCCACACTAATACAAGTGCAAAAGTGGTTTCCTGCACCAACACAAGTGCGAAAAGTGGTTTTCAACACTAACACAAGTGCGAAAAGTCGTTTTTCAACACTATCACAAGTGCAAAAAGTGTTTTTTCCACACTAATACAAGTGCAGAAGTGGTTTCCTGCACCAACACAATTGCGAAAAGTGGTTTTTCAACAATAACACAAGTGCGAAAAGTGGTTTTTCAACACTAACACAAGTGCGAAAAGTGTTTTTTCCACACTAATACAAGTGCAAAAGTGGTTTCCTGCCCCAACACAAGTGCGAAAAGTGGTTTTTCAACACTAACACAAGTGCGAAAAGTGGTTTTTCAACACTATCACAAGTGCAAAAAGTGTTTTTCCACACTAATACAAGTGCAAAAGTGGATTCCTGCACCAACACAAGTGCGAAAAGTGGTTTTTCAACACTAACACAAGTGCGAAAAGTGGTTTTTCAACACTATCACAAGTGCAAAAAGTGTTTTTTCCACACTAATACAAGTGCAAAAGTGGTTTCCTGCACCAACACAAGTGCGAAAAGTGGTTTTTCAACACTAACACAAGTGCGAAAAGTGGTTTTTCAACACTATCACAAGTGCAAAAAGTGTTTTTTCCACACTAATACAAGTGCAGAAGTGGTTTCCTGCACCAACACAAGTGCGAAAAGTGGTTTTTCAACACTAACACAAGTGCGAAAAGTGGTTTTTCAACACTAACACAAATGTGAAAAGTGTTTTTTCCACACTAATACAAATGCAAAAGTGGTTTCCTGCACCAACACAAGTGCGAAAACTGGTTTTTCAACACTAACACAAGTGCGAAAAGTGGTTTTTCAACACTATCACAAGTGCAAAAAGTGTTTTTTCCACACGAATACAAGTGCAAAAGTGGTTTCCTGCACCAACACAAGTGCGAAAGGTGGTTTTTCAACACTAACACAAGTGCGAAAAGTGGTTTTTCAACACTAACACAAGTGCGAAAAGTGGTTTTTCAACACTAACACAAGTGCGAAAAGTGGTTTTCCCACACTAATACAAGTGCAAAAGTGGTTTCCTGCACCAACACAAGTGCGAAAAGTGGTTTTTCAACACTAACACAAGTGCGAAAAGTGGTTTTTCAACACTATCACAAGGGCAAAAAGTGTTTTTTCAGCACTAATACAAGTGCAAAAGTGGTTTCCTGCACCAACACAAGTGCGAAAAGTGGTTTTTCAACATGAACACAAGTGCGAAAAGTGGTTTTTCAACACTATCACAAGTGCAAAAAGTGGTTTTTCAACACTAACACAAGTGCGAAAAGTGTTTTTTCCACACTAATACAAGTGCAAAAGTGGTTTCCTGCACCAACACAAGTGAGAAAAGTGGTTTTTCAACACTAACACAAGTGCGAAAAGTGGTTTTTCAACACTAACACAAGTGCGAAAAGTCTTTTTTCCACAATAATACAAGTGCAAAAGTGGTTTCCTGCACCAACACAAGTGCGAAAAGTGGTTTTTCAACACTAACACAAGTGCGAAAAGTGGTTTTTCAACACTATCACAAGTGCAAAAAGTGTTTTTTCCACACTAATACAAGTGCAAAAGTGGTTTCATGCACCAACACAAGTGCGAAAAGTGGTTTTTCAACACTAACACAAGTGCGAAAAGTGGTTTTTCAACACTAACACAAGTGCGAAAAGTGTTTTTTCCACACTAATACAAGTGCAAAAGTGGTTTCCTGCACCAACACAAGTGCGAAAAGTGGTTTTTCAACACTAACACAAGTGCGAAAAGTAGTTTTTCAACACTATCACAAGTGCAAAAAGTGTTTTTTCCACACTAATACAAGTGCAAAAGTGGTTTCCTGCACCAACGCAAGTGCGAAAAGTGGTTTTTCAACACTAACACAAGTGCGAAAAGTGGTTTTTCAACACTAACACAAGTGCGAAAAGTGGTTTTTCAACATTAACACAAGTGCGAAAAGTGGTTTTTCAACACTATCACAAGTGCAAAAAGTGGTTTTTCCACACTAATACAAATGCAAAAGTGGTTTCCTGCACCAACACAAGTGCGAAAAGTGGTTTTTCAACACTAACACAAGTGCGAAAAGTGGTTTTTCAACACTAACACAAGTGCGAAAAGTGTTTTTTCAACACAATCACAAGTGCAAAAAGTGTTTTTTCCACACTAATACAAGTGCAAAAGTGGTTTCCTGCACCAACACAAGTGCGAAAAGTGGTTTTTCAACACAAACACAAGTGCGAAAAGTGGTTTTTCAACACTAACACAAGTGCGAAAAGTGGTTTTTCCACACTAATACAAGTGCAAAAGTGGTTTCCTGCACCAACACAAGTGCGAAAAGTGGTTTTTCAACACTAACACATGTGCGAAAAGTGGTTTTTCAACACTAACACAAGTGCGAAAAGTGGTTTTTCAACACTAACACAAGTGCGAAAAGTGGTTTTTCAACACTATCACAAGTGCAAAAAGTGTTTTTTCCACACTAATACAAGTGCAAAAGTGGTTTCCTGCACCAACACAAGTGCGAAAAGTGGTTTTTCAACACTAACACAAGTGCGAAATGTGGTTTTTCAACACTAACACAAGTGCGAAAAGTGTTTTTCCACACTAATACAAGTGCAAAAGTGGTTTCCTGCACCAACACAAGTGAGAAAAGTGGTTTTTCAACACTAACACAAGTGCGAAAAGTGGTTTTTCAACACTAACACAAGTGCGAAAAGTGTTTTTTCCACAATAATACAAGTGCAAAAGTGGTTTCCTGCACCAACACAAGTGCGAAAAGTGGTTTTTCAACACTAACACAAGTGCGAAAAGTGGTTTTTCAACACTATCACAAGTGCAAAAAGTGTTTTTTCCACACTAATACAAGTGCAAAAGTGGTTTCATGCACCAACACAAATGCGAAAAGTGGTTTTTCAACACTAACACAAGTGCGAAAAGTGGTTTTTCAACACTAACACAAGTGCGAAAAGTGTTTTTTCCACACTAATACAAGTGCAAAAGTGGTTTCCTGCACCAACACAAGTGCGAAAAGTGGTTTTTCAACACTAACACAAGTGCGAAAAGTGGTTTTTCAACAATATCACAAGTGCAAAAAGTGTTTTTACCACACTAATACAAGTGCAAAAGTGGTTTCCTGCACCAACGCAAGTGCGAAAAGTGGTTTTTCAACACTAACACAAGTGCGAAAAGTGGTTTTTCAACACTATCACAAGTGCAAAAAGTGTTTTTTCCACACTAATACAAGTGCAAAAGTGGTTTCCTGCACCAACACAAGTGCGAAAAGTGGTTTTTCAACACTAACACAAGTACGAAAAGTGGTTTTTCAACACTATCACAAGTGCAAAAAGTGTTTTTTCCACACTAATGCAAGTGCAGAAGTGGTATCCTGCACCAACACAATTGCGAAAAGTGGTTTTTCAACACTAACACAAGTGCGAAAAGTGGTTTTTCAACACTAACACAAGTGCGAAAAGTGTTTTTTCCACACTAATACAAGTGCAAAAGTGGTTTCCTGCACCAACACAAGTGCGAAAAGTGGTTTTTCAACACTAACACAAGTGCGAAAAGTGGTTTTTCAACACTATCACAAGTGCAAAAAGTGTTTTTTCCACACTAATACAAGTGCAAAAGTGGTTTCCTGCACCAACGCAAGTGCGAAAAGTGGTTTTTCAACACTAACACAAGTGCGAAAAGTGGTTTTTCAACACTATCACAAGTGCAAAAAGTGTTTTTTCCACACTAATACAAGTGCAAAAGTGGTTTCCTGCACCAACACAAGTGCGAAAAGTGGTTTTTCAACACTAACACAAGTACGAAAAGTGGTTTTTCAACACTATCACAAGTGCAAAAAGTGTTTTTTCCACACTAATACAAGTGCAGAAGTGGTTTCCTGCACCAACACAATTGCGAAAAGTGGTTTTTCAACACTAACAAAAGTGCGAAAAGTGGTTTTTCAACACTAACACAAGTGCGAAAAGTGTTTTTTCCACACTAATACAAGTGCAACAGTGGTTTCCTGCACCAACACAAGTGCGAAAAGTGGTTTTTCAACACTAACACAAGTGCGAAAAGTGGTTTTTCAACACTATCACAAGTGCAAAAAGTGTTTTTTCCACACTAATACAAGTGCAAAAGTGGATTCCTGCACCAACACAAGTGCGAAAAGTGGTTTTTCAACACTAACACAAGTGCGAAAAGTGGTTTTTCAACACTATCACTAGTGCAAAAAGTGTTTTTTCCACACTAATACAAGTGCAAAAGTGGTTTCCTGCACCAACACAAGTGCGAAAAGTGGTTTTTCAACACTAACACAAGTGCGAAAAGTGGTTTTTCAACACTAACACAAGTGCGAAAAGTGTTTTTTCCACAATAATACAAGTGCAAAAGTGGTTTCCTGCACCAACACAAGTGCGAAAAGTGGTTTTTCAACACTAACACAAGTGCGAAAAGTCGTTTTTCAACACTATCACAAGTGCAAAAAGTGTTTTTTCCACACTAATACAAGTGCAAAAGTGGTTTCCTGCACCAACACAAGTGCGAAAAGTGGATTTTCAACACTAACACAAGTGCAAAAAGTGGTTTTTCAACACTAACACAAGTGCGAAAAGTGTTTTTTCCACACTAATACAAGTGCAAAAGTGGTTTCCTGCACCAACACAAGTGCGAAAAGTGGTTTTTCAACACTAACACAAGTGCGAAAAGTGGTTTTTCAACACTATCACAAGTGCAAAAAGTGTTTTTTCCACACTAATACAAGTGCAAAAGTGGTTTCCTGCACCAACACGAGTGCGAAAAGTGGTTTTTCAACACTAACACAAGTGCGAAAAGTGGTTTTTCAACACTATCACAAGTGCAAAAAGTGTTTTCTCCACACTAATACAAGTGCAAAAGTGGTTTCCTGCACCAACACAAGTGCGAAAAGTGGTTTTCAACACTAACACAAGTGCGAAAAGTCGTTTTTCAACACTATCACAAGTGCAAAAAGTGTTTTTTCCACACTAATACAAGTGCAGAAGTGGTTTCCTGCACCAACACAATTGCGAAAAGTGGTTTTTCAACAATAACACAAGTGCGAAAAGTGGTTTTTCAACACTAACACAAGTGCGAAAAGTGTTTTTTCCACACTAATACAAGTGCAAAAGTGGTTTCCTGCCCCAACACAAGTGCGAAAAGTGGTTTTTCAACACTAACACAAGTGCGAAAAGTGGTTTTTCAACACTATCACAAGTGCAAAAAGTGTTTTTCCACACTAATACAAGTGCAAAAGTGGGTTCCTGCACCAACACAAGTGCGAAAAGTGGTTTTTCAACACTAACACAAGTGCGAAAAGTGGTTTTTCAACACTATCACAAGTGCAAAAAGTGTTTTTTCCACACTAATACAAGTGCAAAAGTGGTTTCCTGCACCAACACAAGTGCGAAAAGTGGTTTTTCAACACTAACACAAGTGCGAAAAGTGGTTTTTCAACACTATCACAAGTGCAAAAAGTGTTTTTTCCACACGAATACAAGTGCAGAAGTGGTTTCCTGCACCAACACAAGTGCGAAAAGTGGTTTTTCAACACTAACACAAGTGCGAAAAGTGGTTTTTCAACACTAACACAAATGTGAAAAGTGTTTTTTCCACACTAATACAAATGCAAAAGTGGTTTCCTGCACCAACACAAGTGCGAAAACTGGTTTTTCAACACTAACACAAGTGCGAAAAGTGGTTTTTCAACACTATCACAAGTGCAAAAAGTGTTTTTTCCACACGAATACAAGTGCAAAAGTGGTTTCCTGCACCAACACAAGTGCGAAAAGTGGTTTTTCAACACTAACACAAGTGCGAAAAGTGGTTTTTCAACACTAACACAAGTGCGAAAAGTGGTTTTTCAACACTAACACAAGTGCGAAAAGTGGTTTTCCCACACTAATACAAGTGCAAAAGTGGTTTCCTGCACCAACACAAGTGCGAAAAGTGGTTTTTCAACACTAACACAAGTGCGAAAAGTGGTTTTTCAACACTATCACAAGGGCAAAAAGTGTTTTTTCAGCACTAATACAAGTGCAAAAGTGGTTTCCTGCACCAACACAAGTGCGAAAAGTGGTTTTTCAACACTAACACAAGTGCGAAAAGTGGTTTTTCAACACTATCACAAGTGCAAAAAGTGGTTTTTCAACACTAACACAGTGCGAAAAGTGGTTTTTCAACACTATCACAAGGGCATAAAGTGTTTTTTCAGCACTAATACAAGTGCAAAAGTGGTTTCCTGCACCAACACAAGTGCGAAAAGTGGTTTTTCAACACTAGCACAAGTGCGAAAAGTGGTTTTTCACCACTATCACAAGTGCAAAAAGTGTTTTTTCCACACTAATACAAGTGCAAAAGTGGTTTCCTGCACCAACACAAGTGCGAAAAGTGGTTTATCAACACCAACACAAGTGCGAAAAGTGGTTTTTCAACACTATCACAAGTCCAAAAAGTGTTTTTCCCACACTAATACAAGTGCAGAAGTGGTTTCCTGCACCAACACAAGTGCGAAAAGTGGTTTTTCAACACTAACACAAGTGCGAAAAGTGGTTTTTCAACACTAACACAAGTGCGAAAAGTGGTTTTTCCACACTAATACAAGTGCAAAAGTGGTTTCCTGCACCAACACAAGTGCGAAAAGTGGTTTTTCAACACTAACACAAGTGCGAAAAGTGGTTTTTCAACACTATCACAAGTGCAAAAAGTGTTTTTTCCACACTAATACAAGTGCAAAAGTGGTTTCCTGCACCAACACAAGTGCGAAAAGTGGTTTTCAACACTAACACAAGTGCGAAAAGTCGTTTTTCAACACTATCACAAGTGCAAAAAGTGTTTTTTCCACACTAAGACAAGTGCAGAAGTGGTTTCCTGCACCAACACAATTGCGAAAAGTGGTTTTTCAACACTAACACAAGTGCGAAAAGTGGTTTTTCAACACTAACACAGTGCGAAAAGTGGTTTTTCAACACTATCACAAGGGCATAAAGTGTTTTTTCAGCACTAATACAAGTGCAAAAGTGGTTTCCTGCACCAACACAAGTGCGAAAAGTGGTTTTTCAACACTAGCACAAGTGCGAAAAGTGGTTTTTCACCACTATCACAAGTGCAAAAAGTGTTTTTTCCACACTAATACAAGTGCAAAAGTGGTTTCCTGCACCAACACAAGTGCGAAAAGTGGTTTATCAACACCAACACAAGTGCGAAAAGTGGTTTTTCAACACTATCACAAGTCCAAAAAGTGTTTTTCCCACACTAATACAAGTGCAGAAGTGGTTTCCTGCACCAACACAAGTGCGAAAAGTGGTTTTTCAACACTAACACAAGTGCGAAAAGTGGTTTTTCAACACTAACACAAGTGCGAAAAGTGGTTTTTCCACACTAATACAAGTGCAAAAGTGGTTTCCTGCACCAACACAAGTGCGAAAAGTGGTTTTTCAACACTAACACAAGTGCGAAAAGTGGTTTTTCAACACTATCACAAGTGCAAAAAGTGTTTTTTCCACACTAATACAAGTGCAAAAGTGGTTTCCTGCACCAACACAAGTGCGAAAAGTGGTTTTCAACACTAACACAAGTGCGAAAAGTCGTTTTTCAACACTATCACAAGTGCAAAAAGTGTTTTTTCCACACTAAGACAAGTGCAGAAGTGGTTTCCTGCACCAACACAATTGCGAAAAGTGGTTTTTCAACACTAACACAAGTGCGAAAAGTGGTTTTTCAACACTAACACAAGTGCGAAAAGTGTTTTTTCCACACTAATACAAGTGCAAAAGTGGTTTCCTGCACCAACACAAGTGCGAAAAGTGGTTTTTCAACACTAACACAAGTGCGAAAAGTGGTTTTTCAACACTATCACAAGTGCAAAAAGTGTTTTTTCCATACTAATACAAGTGCAAAAGTGGCTTCCTGCACCAACACAAGTGCGAAAAGTGGTTTTTCAACACTAACACAAGTGCGAAAAGTGGTTTTTCAACACTATCACAAGTGCAAAAAGTGTTTTTCCACACTAATACAAGTGCAAAAGTGGTTTCCTGCACCAACACAAGTGTGAAAAGTGGTTTTTCAACACTAACACAAGTGCGAAAAGTGGTTTTTCAACACTATCACAAGTGCAAAAAGTGTTTTTTCCACACTAATACAAGTGCAGAAGTGGTTTCCTGCACCAACACAAGTGCGAAAAGTGGTTTTTCAACACTAACACAAGTGCGAAAAGTGGTTTTTCAACACTAACACAAATGCGAAAAGTGTTTTTTCCACACTAATACAAGTGCAAAAGTGGTTTCCTGCACCAACACAAGTGCGAAAAGTGGTTTTTCAACACTAACACAAGTGCGAAAAGTGGTTTTTCAACACTATCACAAGTGCAAAAAGTGTTTTTTCCACACGAATACAAGTGCAAAAGTGGTTTCCTGCACCAACACAAGTGCGAAAAGTGGTTTTTCAACACTAACACAAGTGCGAAAAGTGGTTTTTCAACACTAACACAAGTGCGAAAAGTGGTTTTTCAACACTAACACAAGTGCGAAAAGTGGTTTTCCCACACTAATATAAGTGCAAAAGTGGTTTCCTGCACCAACACAAGTGCGAAAAGTGGTTTTTCAACACTAACACAAGTGCGAAATGTGGTTTTTCAACACTATCACAAGGGCAAAAAGTGTTTTTTCAGCACTAATACAAGTGCAAAAGTGGTTTCCTGCACCAACACAAGTGCGAAAAGTGGTTTTTCAACACTAACACAAGTGCGAAAAGTGGTTTTTCAACACTATCACAAGTGCAAAAAGTGTTTTTTCGACACTAATACAAGTGCAAAAGTGGTTTCCTGCACCAACACAAGTGCGAAAAGTGGTTTTTCAGCACCAACACAAGTGCGAAAAGTGGTTTTTCAACACTATCACAAATGCAAAAAGTGTTTTTTCCACACTAATACAAGTGCAGAAGTGGTTTCCTGCACCAACACAAGTGCGAAAAGTGGTTTTGCAACACTAACACAAGTGCGAAAAGTGGTTTTTCAACACTATCACAAGTGCAAAAAGTGTTTTTTCCACACTAATACAAGTGCAGAAGTGGTTTCCTGCACCAACACAAGTGCGAAAAGTGGTTTTTCAACACTAACACAAGTGCGAAAAGTGGTTTTTCAACACTAACACAAGTGCGAAAAGTGGTTTTTCCACACTAATACAAGTGCAAAAGTGGTTTCCTGCACCAACACAAGTGCGAAAAGTGGTTTTTCAACACTAACACAAGTGCGAAAAGTGGTTTTTCAACACTAACACAAGTGCAAAAGTGGTTTCCTGCACCAACACAAGTGCAAAAAGTGGTTTTTCAACACTAACACAAGTGCGAAAAGTGGTTTTTCAACACTATCACAAGTGCAAAAAGTGTTTTTTCCACACTAATACAAGTGCAAAAGTGGTTTCCTGCACCAACACAAGTGCGAAAAGTGGTTTTTCAACACTAACACAAGTGCGAAAAGTGGTTTTTCAACACTAACACAAGTGCGAAAAGTGGTTTTTCAACACTATCACAAGTGTAAAAAGTGTTTTTTCCACACTAATACAAGTGAAAAAGTGGTTTCCTGCACCAACACAAGTGCGAAAAGTGGTTTTTCAACACTAACACAAGTGCGAAAAGTGGTTTTTCAACACTAACACAAATGCGAAAAGTGGTTTTTCAACACTAACACAAGTGCGAAAAGTGGTTTTTCAACACTAACACAAGTGCGAAAAGTGTTTTTCAACAATATCACAAGTGCAAAAAGTGTTTTTTCCACACTAATACAAGTGCAAAAGTGGTTTCCTGCACCAACACAAGTGCGAAAAGTGGTTTTTCAACACTAACACAAGTGCGAAAAGTGGTTTTTCAACACTAACACAAGTGCGAAAAGTGGTTTTTCAACATTAACACAAGTGCGAAAAGTGGTTTTTCAACACTATCACAAGTGCAAAAAGTGGTTTTCCACACTAATACAAATGCAAAAGTGGTTTCCTGCACCAACACAAGTGCGAAAAGTGGTTTTTCAACACTAACACAAGTGCGAAAAGTGGTTTTTCAACACTATCACAAGTGCAAAAAGTGTTTTTTCCACACTAATACAAGTGCAAAAGTGGTTTCCTGCACCAACACAAGTGCGAAAAGTGGTTTTTCAACACTAACACAAGTGCGAAAAGTGTTTTTTCAACACAATCACAAGTGCAAAAAGTGTTTTTTCCACACTAATACAAGTGCAAAAGTGGTTTCCTGCACCAACACAAGTGCGAAAAGTGGTTTTTCAACACAAACACAAGTGCGAAAAGTGGTTTTTCAACACTAACACAAGTGCGAAAAGTGGTTTTTCCACACTAATACAAGTGCAAAAGTGGTTTCCTGCACCAACACAAGTGCGAAAAGTGGTTTTTCAACACTAACACATGTGCGAAAAGTGGTTTTTCAACACTAACACAAGTGCGAAAAGTGGTTTTTCAACACTAACACAAGTGCGAAAAGTGGTTTTTCAACACTATCACAAGTGCAAAAAGTGTTTTTTCCACACTAATACAAGTGCAAAAGTGGTTTCCTGCACCAACACAAGTGCGAAAAGTGGTTTTTCAACACTAACACAAGTGCGAAATGTGGTTTTTCAACACTAACACAAGTGCGAAAAGTGTTTTTCCACACTAATACAAGTGCAAAAGTGGTTTCCTGCACCAACACAAGTGAGAAAAGTGGTTTTTCAACACTAACACAAGTGCGAAAAGTGGTTTTTCAACACTAACACAAGTGCGAAAAGTGTTTTTTCCACAATAATACAAGTGCAAAAGTGGTTTCCTGCACCAACACAAGTGCGAAAAGTGGTTTTTCAACACTAACACAAGTGCGAAAAGTGGTTTTTCAACACTATCACAAGTGCAAAAAGTGTTTTTTCCACACTAATACAAGTGCAAAAGTGGTTTCATGCACCAACACAAATGCGAAAAGTGGTTTTTCAACACTAACACAAGTGCGAAAAGTGGTTTTTCAACACTAACACAAGTGCGAAAAGTGTTTTTTCCACACTAATACAAGTGCAAAAGTGGTTTCCTGCACCAACACAAGTGCGAAAAGTGGTTTTTCAACACTAACACAAGTGCGAAAAGTGGTTTTTCAACAATATCACAAGTGCAAAAAGTGTTTTTACCACACTAATACAAGTGCAAAAGTGGTTTCCTGCACCAACGCAAGTGCGAAAAGTGGTTTTTCAACACTAACACAAGTGCGAAAAGTGGTTTTTCAACACTATCACAAGTGCAAAAAGTGTTTTTTCCACACTAATACAAGTGCAAAAGTGGTTTCCTGCACCAACACAAGTGCGAAAAGTGGTTTTTCAACACTAACACAAGTACGAAAAGTGGTTTTTCAACACTATCACAAGTGCAAAAAGTGTTTTTTCCACACTAATGCAAGTGCAGAAGTGGTATCCTGCACCAACACAATTGCGAAAAGTGGTTTTTCAACACTAACACAAGTGCGAAAAGTGGTTTTTCAACACTAACACAAGTGCGAAAAGTGTTTTTTCCACACTAATACAAGTGCAAAAGTGGTTTCCTGCACCAACACAAGTGCGAAAAGTGGTTTTTCAACACTAACACAAGTGCGAAAAGTGGTTTTTCAACACTATCACAAGTGCAAAAAGTGTTTTTTCCACACTAATACAAGTGCAAAAGTGGTTTCCTGCACCAACGCAAGTGCGAAAAGTGGTTTTTCAACACTAACACAAGTGCGAAAAGTGGTTTTTCAACACTATCACAAGTGCAAAAAGTGTTTTTTCCACACTAATACAAGTGCAAAAGTGGTTTCCTGCACCAACACAAGTGCGAAAAGTGGTTTTTCAACACTAACACAAGTACGAAAAGTGGTTTTTCAACACTATCACAAGTGCAAAAAGTGTTTTTTCCACACTAATACAAGTGCAGAAGTGGTTTCCTGCACCAACACAATTGCGAAAAGTGGTTTTTCAACACTAACAAAAGTGCGAAAAGTGGTTTTTCAACACTAACACAAGTGCGAAAAGTGTTTTTTCCACACTAATACAAGTGCAACAGTGGTTTCCTGCACCAACACAAGTGCGAAAAGTGGTTTTTCAACACTAACACAAGTGCGAAAAGTGGTTTTTCAACACTATCACAAGTGCAAAAAGTGTTTTTTCCACACTAATACAAGTGCAAAAGTGGATTCCTGCACCAACACAAGTGCGAAAAGTGGTTTTTCAACACTAACACAAGTGCGAAAAGTGGTTTTTCAACACTATCACTAGTGCAAAAAGTGTTTTTTCCACACTAATACAAGTGCAAAAGTGGTTTCCTGCACCAACACAAGTGCGAAAAGTGGTTTTTCAACACTAACACAAGTGCGAAAAGTGGTTTTTCAACACTAACACAAGTGCGAAAAGTGTTTTTTCCACAATAATACAAGTGCAAAAGTGGTTTCCTGCACCAACACAAGTGCGAAAAGTGGTTTTTCAACACTAACACAAGTGCGAAAAGTGGTTTTTCAACACTATCACAAGTGCAAAAAGTGTTTTTTCCACACTAATACAAGTGCAAAAGTGGTTTCCTGCACCAACACAAGTGCGAAAAGTGGATTTTCAACACTAACACAAGTGCAAAAAGTGGTTTTTCAACACTAACACAAGTGCGAAAAGTGTTTTTTCCACACTAATACAAGTGCAAAAGTGGTTTCCTGCACCAACACAAGTGCGAAAAGTGGTTTTTCAACACTAACACAAGTGCGAAAAGTGGTTTTTCAACACTATCACAAGTGCAAAAAGTGTTTTTTCCACACTAATACAAGTGCAAAAGTGGTTTCCTGCACCAACACGAGTGCGAAAAGTGGTTTTTCAACACTAACACAAGTGCGAAAAGTGGTTTTTCAACACTATCACAAGTGCAAAAAGTGTTTTCTCCACACTAATACAAGTGCAAAAGTGGTTTCCTGCACCAACACAAGTGCGAAAAGTGGTTTTCAACACTAACACAAGTGCGAAAAGTCGTTTTTCAACACTATCACAAGTGCAAAAAGTGTTTTTTCCACACTAATACAAGTGCAGAAGTGGTTTCCTGCACCAACACAATTGCGAAAAGTGGTTTTTCAACAATAACACAAGTGCGAAAAGTGGTTTTTCAACACTAACACAAGTGCGAAAAGTGTTTTTTCCACACTAATACAAGTGCAAAAGTGGTTTCCTGCCCCAACACAAGTGCGAAAAGTGGTTTTTCAACACTAACACAAGTGCGAAAAGTGGTTTTTCAACACTATCACAAGTGCAAAAAGTGTTTTTCCACACTAATACAAGTGCAAAAGTGGGTTCCTGCACCAACACAAGTGCGAAAAGTGGTTTTTCAACACTAACACAAGTGCGAAAAGTGGTTTTTCAACACTATCACAAGTGCAAAAAGTGTTTTTTCCACACTAATACAAGTGCAAAAGTGGTTTCCTGCACCAACACAAGTGCGAAAATTGGTTTTTCAACACTAACACAAGTGCGAAAAGTGGTTTTTCAACACTATCACAAGTGCAAAAAGTGTTTTTTCCACACTAATACAAGTGCAGAAGTGGTTTCCTGCACCAACACAAGTGCGAAAAGTGGTTTTTCAACACTAACACAAGTGCGAAAAGTGGTTTTTCAACACTAACACAAATGTGAAAAGTGTTTTTTCCACACTAATACAAATGCAAAAGTGGTTTCCTGCACCAACACAAGTGCGAAAACTGGTTTTTCAACACTAACACAAGTGCGAAAAGTGGTTTTTCAACACTATCACAAGTGCAAAAAGTGTTTTTTCCACACGAATACAAGTGCAAAAGTGGTTTCCTGCACCAACACAAGTGCGAAAAGTGGTTTTTCAACACTAACACAAGTGCGAAAAGTGGTTTTTCAACACTAACACAAGTGCGAAAAGTGGTTTTTCAACACTAACACAAGTGCGAAAAGTGGTTTTCCCACACTAATACAAGTGCAAAAGTGGTTTCCTGCACCAACACAAGTGCGAAAAGTGGTTTTTCAACACTAACACAAGTGCGAAAAGTGGTTTTTCAACACTATCACAAGGGCAAAAAGTGTTTTTTCAGCACTAATACAAGTGCAAAAGTGGTTTCCTGCACCAACACAAGTGCGAAAAGTGGTTTTTCAACACTAACACAAGTGCGAAAAGTGGTTTTTCAACACTATCACAAGTGCAAAAAGTGGTTTTTCAACACTAACACAGTGCGAAAAGTGGTTTTTCAACACTATCACAAGGGCAAAAAGTGTTTTTTCAGCATTAATACAAGTGCAAAAGTGGTTTCCTGCACCAACACAAGTGCGAAAAGTGGTTTTTCAACACTAGCACAAGTGCGAAAAGTGGTTTTTCACCACTATCACAAGTGCAAAAAGTGTTTTTTCCACACTAATACAAGTGCAAAAGTGGTTTCCTGCACCAACACAAGTGCGAAAAGTGGTTTATCAACACCAACACAAGTGCGAAAAGTGGTTTTTCAACACTATCACAAGTCCAAAAAGTGTTTTTCCCACACTAATACAAGTGCAGAAGTGGTTTCCTGCACCAACACAAGTGCGAAAAGTGGTTTTTCAACACTAACACAAGTGCGAAAAGTGGTTTTTCAACACTAACACAAGTGCGAAAAGTGGTTTTTCCACACTAATACAAGTGCAAAAGTGGTTTCCTGCACCAACACAAGTGCGAAAAGTGGTTTTTCAACACTAACACAAGTGCGAAAAGTGGTTTTTCAACACTATCACAAGTGCAAAAAGTGTTTTTTCCACACTAATACAAGTGCAAAAGTGGTTTCCTGCACCAACACAAGTGCGAAAAGTGGTTTTCAACACTAACACAAGTGCGAAAAGTCGTTTTTCAACACTATCACAAGTGCAAAAAGTGTTTTTTCCACACTAAGACAAGTGCAGAAGTGGTTTCCTGCACCAACACAATTGCGAAAAGTGGTTTTTCAACACTAACACAAGTGCGAAAAGTGGTTTTTCAACACTAACACAAGTGCGAAAAGTGTTTTTTCCACACTAATACAAGTGCAAAAGTGGTTTCCTGCACCAACACAAGTGCGAAAAGTGGTTTTTCAACACTAACACAAGTGCGAAAAGTGGTTTTTCAACACTATCACAAGTGCAAAAAGTGTTTTTTCCATACTAATACAAGTGCAAAAGTGGCTTCCTGCACCAACACAAGTGCGAAAAGTGGTTTTTCAACACTAACACAAGTGCGAAAAGTGGTTTTTCAACACTATCACAAGTGCAAAAAGTGTTTTTCCACACTAATACAAGTGCAAAAGTGGTTTCCTGCACCAACACAAGTGTGAAAAGTGGTTTTTCAACACTAACACAAGTGCGAAAAGTGGTTTTTCAACACTATCACAAGTGCAAAAAGTGTTTTTTCCACACTAATACAAGTGCAGAAGTGGTTTCCTGCACCAACACAAGTGCGAAAAGTGGTTTTTCAACACTAACACAAGTGCGAAAAGTGGTTTTTCAACACTAACACAAATGCGAAAAGTGTTTTTTCCACACTAATACAAGTGCAAAAGTGGTTTCCTGCACCAACACAAGTGCGAAAAGTGGTTTTTCAACACTAACACAAGTGCGAAAAGTGGTTTTTCAACACTATCACAAGTGCAAAAAGTGTTTTTTCCACACGAATACAAGTGCAAAAGTGGTTTCCTGCACCAACACAAGTGCGAAAAGTGGTTTTTCAACACTAACACAAGTGCGAAAAGTGGTTTTTCAACACTAACACAAGTGCGAAAAGTGGTTTTTCAACACTAACACAAGTGCGAAAAGTGGTTTTCCCACACTAATATAAGTGCAAAAGTGGTTTCCTGCCCCAACACAAGTGCGAAAAGTGGTTTTTCAACACTAACACAAGTGCGAAAAGTGGTTTTTCAACACTATCACAAGTGCAAAAAGTGTTTTTCCACACTAATACAAGTGCAAAAGTGGGTTCCTGCACCAACACAAGTGCGAAAAGTGGTTTTTCAACACTAACACAAGTGCGAAAAGTGGTTTTTCAACACTATCACAAGTGCAAAAAGTGTTTTTTCCACACTAATACAAGTGCAAAAGTGGTTTCCTGCACCAACACAAGTGCGAAAAGTGGTTTTTCAACACTAACACAAGTGCGAAAAGTGGTTTTTCAACACTATCACAAGTGCAAAAAGTGTTTTTTCCACACTAATACAAGTGCAGAAGTGGTTTCCTGCACCAACACAAGTGCGAAAAGTGGTTTTTCAACACTAACACAAGTGCGAAAAGTGGTTTTTCAACACTAACACAAATGTGAAAAGTGTTTTTTCCACACTAATACAAATGCAAAAGTGGTTTCCTGCACCAACACAAGTGCGAAAACTGGTTTTTCAACACTAACACAAGTGCGAAAAGTGGTTTTTCAACACTATCACAAGTGCAAAAAGTGTTTTTTCCACACGAATACAAGTGCAAAAGTGGTTTCCTGCACCAACACAAGTGCGAAAAGTGGTTTTTCAACACTAACACAAGTGCGAAAAGTGGTTTTTCAACACTAACACAAGTGCGAAAAGTGGTTTTTCAACACTAACACAAGTGCGAAAAGTGGTTTTCCCACACTAATACAAGTGCAAAAGTGGTTTCCTGCACCAACACAAGTGCGAAAAGTGGTTTTTCAACACTAACACAAGTGCGAAAAGTGGTTTTTCAACACTATCACAAGGGCAAAAAGTGTTTTTTCAGCACTAATACAAGTGCAAAAGTGGTTTCCTGCACCAACACAAGTGCGAAAAGTGGTTTTTCAACA
The DNA here is from genome assembly GCF_964187855.1 of Myxine glutinosa. Taxonomy (NCBI): domain Eukaryota; kingdom Metazoa; phylum Chordata; class Myxini; order Myxiniformes; family Myxinidae; genus Myxine; species Myxine glutinosa. The sequence goes on from NW_027617400.1 coordinate 67,925, forward strand.
CTAACACAAGTGCGAAAAGTGGTTTTTCAACACTATCACAAGTGCAAAAAGTGGTTTTTCAACACTAACACAGTGCGAAAAGTGGTTTTTCAACACTATCACAAGGGCAAAAAGTGTTTTTTCAGCACTAATACAAGTGCAAAAGTGGTTTCCTGCACCAACACAAGTGCGAAAAGTGGTTTTTCAACACTAGCACAAGTGCGAAAAGTGGTTTTTCACCACTATCACAAGTGCAAAAAGTGTTTTTTCCACACTAATACAAGTGCAAAAGTGGTTTCCTGCACCAACACAAGTGCGAAAAGTGGTTTATCAACACCAACACAAGTGCGAAAAGTGGTTTTTCAACACTATCACAAGTCCAAAAAGTGTTTTTCCCACACTAATACAAGTGCAGAAGTGGTTTCCTGCACCAACACAAGTGCGAAAAGTGGTTTTTCAACACTAACACAAGTGCGAAAAGTGGTTTTTCAACACTAACACAAGTGCGAAAAGTGGTTTTTCCACACTAATACAAGTGCAAAAGTGGTTTCCTGCACCAACACAAGTGCGAAAAGTGGTTTTTCAACACTAACACAAGTGCGAAAAGTGGTTTTTCAACACTATCACAAGTGCAAAAAGTGTTTTTTCCACACTAATACAAGTGCAAAAGTGGTTTCCTGCACCAACACAAGTGCGAAAAGTGGTTTTCAACACTAACACAAGTGCGAAAAGTCGTTTTTCAACACTATCACAAGTGCAAAAAGTGTTTTTTCCACACTAAGACAAGTGCAGAAGTGGTTTCCTGCACCAACACAATTGCGAAAAGTGGTTTTTCAACACTAACACAAGTGCGAAAAGTGGTTTTTCAACACTAACACAAGTGCGAAAAGTGTTTTTTCCACACTAATACAAGTGCAAAAGTGGTTTCCTGCACCAACACAAGTGCGAAAAGTGGTTTTTCAACACTAACACAAGTGCGAAAAGTGGTTTTTCAACACTATCACAAGTGCAAAAAGTGTTTTTTCCATACTAATACAAGTGCAAAAGTGGCTTCCTGCACCAACACAAGTGCGAAAAGTGGTTTTTCAACACTAACACAAGTGCGAAAAGTGGTTTTTCAACACTATCACAAGTGCAAAAAGTGTTTTTCCACACTAATACAAGTGCAAAAGTGGTTTCCTGCACCAACACAAGTGTGAAAAGTGGTTTTTCAACACTAACACAAGTGCGAAAAGTGGTTTTTCAACACTATCACAAGTGCAAAAAGTGTTTTTTCCACACTAATACAAGTGCAGAAGTGGTTTCCTGCACCAACACAAGTGCGAAAAGTGGTTTTTCAACACTAACACAAGTGCGAAAAGTGGTTTTTCAACACTAACACAAATGCGAAAAGTGTTTTTTCCACACTAATACAAGTGCAAAAGTGGTTTCCTGCACCAACACAAGTGCGAAAAGTGGTTTTTCAACACTAACACAAGTGCGAAAAGTGGTTTTTCAACACTATCACAAGTGCAAAAAGTGTTTTTTCCACACGAATACAAGTGCAAAAGTGGTTTCCTGCACCAACACAAGTGCGAAAAGTGGTTTTTCAACACTAACACAAGTGCGAAAAGTGGTTTTTCAACACTAACACAAGTGCGAAAAGTGGTTTTTCAACACTAACACAAGTGCGAAAAGTGGTTTTCCCACACTAATATAAGTGCAAAAGTGGTTTCCTGCACCAACACAAGTGCGAAAAGTGGTTTTTCAACACTAACACAAGTGCGAAATGTGGTTTTTCAACACTATCACAAGGGCAAAAAGTGTTTTTTCAGCACTAATACAAGTGCAAAAGTGGTTTCCTGCACCAACACAAGTGCGAAAAGTGGTTTTTCAACACTAACACAAGTGCGAAAAGTGGTTTTTCAACACTATCACAAGTGCAAAAAGTGTTTTTTCGACACTAATACAAGTGCAAAAGTGGTTTCCTGCACCAACACAAGTGCGAAAAGTGGTTTTTCAGCACCAACACAAGTGCGAAAAGTGGTTTTTCAACACTATCACAAATGCAAAAAGTGTTTTTTCCACACTAATACAAGTGCAGAAGTGGTTTCCTGCACCAACACAAGTGCGAAAAGTGGTTTTGCAACACTAACACAAGTGCGAAAAGTGGTTTTTCAACACTATCACAAGTGCAAAAAGTGTTTTTTCCACACTAATACAAGTGCAGAAGTGGTTTCCTGCACCAACACAAGTGCGAAAAGTGGTTTTTCAACACTAACACAAGTGCGAAAAGTGGTTTTTCAACACTAACACAAGTGCGAAAAGTGGTTTTTCCACACTAATACAAGTGCAAAAGTGGTTTCCTGCACCAACACAAGTGCGAAAAGTGGTTTTTCAACACTAACACAAGTGCGAAAAGTGGTTTTTCAACACTAACACAAGTGCAAAAGTGGTTTCCTGCACCAACACAAGTGCAAAAAGTGGTTTTTCAACACTAACACAAGTGCGAAAAGTGGTTTTTCAACACTATCACAAGTGCAAAAAGTGTTTTTTCCACACTAATACAAGTGCAAAAGTGGTTTCCTGCACCAACACAAGTGCGAAAAGTGGTTTTTCAACACTAACACAAGTGCGAAAAGTGGTTTTTCAACACTAACACAAGTGCGAAAAGTGGTTTTTCAACACTATCACAAGTGTAAAAAGTGTTTTTTCCACACTAATACAAGTGAAAAAGTGGTTTCCTGCACCAACACAAGTGCGAAAAGTGGTTTTTCAACACTAACACAAGTGCGAAAAGTGGTTTTTCAACACTAACACAAATGCGAAAAGTGGTTTTTCAACACTAACACAAGTGCGAAAAGTGGTTTTTCAACACTAACACAAGTGCGAAAAGTGTTTTTCAACAATATCACAAGTGCAAAAAGTGTTTTTTCCACACTAATACAAGTGCAAAAGTGGTTTCCTGCACCAACACAAGTGCGAAAAGTGGTTTTTCAACACTAACACAAGTGCGAAAAGTGGTTTTTCAACACTAACACAAGTGCGAAAAGTGTTTTTTCCACACTAATACAAGTGCAAAAGTGGTTTCCTGCACCAACACAAGTGAGAAAAGTGGTTTTTCAACACTAACACAAGTGCGAAAAGTGGTTTTTCAACACTAACACAAGTGCGAAAAGTGTTTTTTCCACAATAATACAAGTGCAAAAGTGGTTTCCTGCACCAACACAAGTGCGAAAAGTGGTTTTTCAACACTAACACAAGTGCGAAAAGTGGTTTTTCAACACTATCACAAGTGGAAAAAGTGTTTTTTCCACACTAATACAAGTGCAAAAGTGGTTTCATGCACCAACACAAGTGCGAAAAGTGGTTTTTCAACACTAACACAAGTGCGAAAAGTGGTTTTTCCACACTAATACAAGTGCAAAAGTGGTTTCCTGCACCAACACAAGTGCGAAAAGTGGTTTTTCAACACTAACACAAGTGCGAAAAGTGGTTTTTCAACACTATCACAAGTGCAAAAAGTGTTTTTTCCACACTAATACAAGTGCAAAAGTGGTTTCCTGCACCAACGCAAGTGCGAAAAGTGGTTTTTCAACACTAACACAAGTGCGAAAAGTGGTTTTTCAACACTATCACAAGTGCAAAAAGTGTTTTTTCCACACTAATACAAGTGCAAAAGTGGTTTCCTGCACCAACACAAGTGCGAAAAGTGGTTTTTCAACACTAACACAAGTACGAAAAGTGGTTTTTCAACACTATCACAAGTGCAAAAAGTGTTTTTTCCACACTAATACAAGTGCAGAAGTGGTTTCCTGCACCAACACAATTGCGAAAAGTGGTTTTTCAACACTAACAAAAGTGCGAAAAGTGGTTTTTCAACACTAACACAAGTGCGAAAAGTGTTTTTTCCACACTAATACAAGTGCAACAGTGGTTTCCTGCACCAACACAAGTGCGAAAAGTGGTTTTTCAACACTAACACAAGTGCGAAAAGTGGTTTTTCAACACTATCACAAGTGCAAAAAGTGTTTTTTCCACACTAATACAAGTGCAAAAGTGGATTCCTGCACCAACACAAGTGCGAAAAGTGGTTTTTCAACACTAACACAAGTGCGAAAAGTGGTTTTTCAACACTATCACTAGTGCAAAAAGTGTTTTTTCCACACTAATACAAGTGCAAAAGTGGTTTCCTGCACCAACACAAGTGCGAAAAGTGGTTTTTCAACACTAACACAAGTGCGAAAAGTGGTTTTTCAACACTAACACAAGTGCGAAAAGTGTTTTTTCCACAATAATACAAGTGCAAAAGTGGTTTCCTGCACCAACACAAGTGCGAAAAGTGGTTTTTCAACACTAACACAAGTGCGAAAAGTGGTTTTTCAACACTATCACAAGTGCAAAAAGTGTTTTTTCCACACTAATACAAGTGCAAAAGTGGTTTCCTGCACCAACACAAGTGCGAAAAGTGGATTTTCAACACTAACACAAGTGCAAAAAGTGGTTTTTCAACACTAACACAAGTGCGAAAAGTGTTTTTTCCACACTAATACAAGTGCAAAAGTGGTTTCCTGCACCAACACAAGTGCGAAAAGTGGTTTTTCAACACTAACACAAGTGCGAAAAGTGGTTTTTCAACACTATCACAAGTGCAAAAAGTGTTTTTTCCACACTAATACAAGTGCAAAAGTGGTTTCCTGCACCAACACGAGTGCGAAAAGTGGTTTTTCAACACTAACACAAGTGCGAAAAGTGGTTTTTCAACACTATCACAAGTGCAAAAAGTGTTTTCTCCACACTAATACAAGTGCAAAAGTGGTTTCCTGCACCAACACAAGTGCGAAAAGTGGTTTTCAACACTAACACAAGTGCGAAAAGTCGTTTTTCAACACTATCACAAGTGCAAAAAGTGTTTTTTCCACACTAATACAAGTGCAGAAGTGGTTTCCTGCACCAACACAATTGCGAAAAGTGGTTTTTCAACAATAACACAAGTGCGAAAAGTGGTTTTTCAACACTAACACAAGTGCGAAAAGTGTTTTTTCCACACTAATACAAGTGCAAAAGTGGTTTCCTGCCCCAACACAAGTGCGAAAAGTGGTTTTTCAACACTAACACAAGTGCGAAAAGTGGTTTTTCAACACTATCACAAGTGCAAAAAGTGTTTTTCCACACTAATACAAGTGCAAAAGTGGGTTCCTGCACCAACACAAGTGCGAAAAGTGGTTTTTCAACACTAACACAAGTGCGAAAAGTGGTTTTTCAACACTATCACAAGTGCAAAAAGTGTTTTTTCCACACTAATACAAGTGCAAAAGTGGTTTCCTGCACCAACACAAGTGCGAAAAGTGGTTTTTCAACACTAACACAAGTGCGAAAAGTGGTTTTTCAACACTATCACAAGTGCAAAAAGTGTTTTTTCCACACTAATACAAGTGCAGAAGTGGTTTCCTGCACCAACACAAGTGCGAAAAGTGGTTTTTCAACACTAACACAAGTGCGAAAAGTGGTTTTTCAACACTAACACAAATGTGAAAAGTGTTTTTTCCACACTAATACAAATGCAAAAGTGGTTTCCTGCACCAACACAAGTGCGAAAACTGGTTTTTCAACACTAACACAAGTGCGAAAAGTGGTTTTTCAACACTATCACAAGTGCAAAAAGTGTTTTTTCCACACGAATACAAGTGCAAAAGTGGTTTCCTGCACCAACACAAGTGCGAAAAGTGGTTTTTCAACACTAACACAAGTGCGAAAAGTGGTTTTTCAACACTAACACAAGTGCGAAAAGTGGTTTTTCAACACTAACACAAGTGCGAAAAGTAGTTTTCCCACACTAATACAAGTGCAAAAGTGGTTTCCTGCACCAACACAAGTGCGAAAAGTGGTTTTTCAACACTAACACAAGTGCGAAAAGTGGTTTTTCAACACTATCACAAGGGCAAAAAGTGTTTTTTCAGCACTAATACAAGTGCAAAAGTGGTTTCCTGCACCAACACAAGTGCGAAAAGTGGTTTTTCAACACTAACACAAGTGCGAAAAGTGGTTTTTCAACACTATCACAAGTGCAAAAAGTGGTTTTTCAACACTAACACAGTGCGAAAAGTGGTTTTTCAACACTATCACAAGGGCAAAAAGTGTTTTTTCAGCACTAATACAAGTGCAAAAGTGGTTTCCTGCACCAACACAAGTGCGAAAAGTGGTTTTTCAACACTAGCACAAGTGCGAAAAGTGGTTTTTCAACACTATCACAAGTGCAAAAAGTGTTTTTTCCACACTAATACAAGTGCAAAAGTGGTTTCCTGCACCAACACAAGTGCGAAAAGTGGTTTATCAACACCAACACAAGTGCGAAAAGTGGTTTTTCAACACTATCACAAGTCCAAAAAGTGTTTTTCCCACACTAATACAAGTGCAGAAGTGGTTTCCTGCACCAACACAAGTGCGAAAAGTGGTTTTTCAACACTAACACAAGTGCGAAAAGTGGTTTTTCAACACTAACACAAGTGCGAAAAGTGGTTTCTCCACACTAATACAAGTGCAAAAGTGGTTTCCTGCACCAACACAAGTGCGAAAAGTGGTTTTTCAACACTAACACAAGTGCGAAAAGTGGTTTTCAACACTATCACAAGTGCAAAAAGTGTTTTTTCCACACTAATACAAGTGCAAAAGTGGTTTCCTGCACCAACACAAGTGCGAAAAGTGGTTTTCAACACTAACACAAGTGCGAAAAGTCGTTTTTCAACACTATCACAAGTGCAAAAAGTGTTTTTTCCACACTAAGACAAGTGCAGAAGTGGTTTCCTGCACCAACACAATTGCGAAAAGTGGTTTTTCAACACTAACACAAGTGCGAAAAGTGGTTTTTCAACACTAACACAAGTGCGAAAAGTGTTTTTTCCACACTAATACAAGTGCAAAAGTGGTTTCCTGCACCAACACAAGTGCGAAAAGTGGTTTTTCAACACTAACACAAGTGCGAAAAGTGGTTTTTCAACACTATCACAAGTGCAAAAAGTGTTTTTTCCATACTAATACAAGTGCAAAAGTGGCTTCCTGCACCAACACAAGTGCGAAAAGTGGTTTTTCAACACTAACACAAGTGCGAAAAGTGGTTTTTCAACACTATCACAAGTGCAAAAAGTGTTTTTCCACACTAATACAAGTGCAAAAGTGGTTTCCTGCACCAACACAAGTGTGAAAAGTGGTTTTTCAACACTAACACAAGTGCGAAAAGTGGTTTTTCAACACTATCACAAGTGCAAAAAGTGTTTTTTCCACACTAATACAAGTGCAGAAGTGGTTTCCTGCACCAACACAAGTGCGAAAAGTGGTTTTTCAACACTAACACAAGTGCGAAAAGTGGTTTTTCAACACTAACACAAATGCGAAAAGTGTTTTTTCCACACTAATACAAGTGCAAAAGTGGTTTCCTGCACCAACACAAGTGCGAAAAGTGGTTTTTCAACACTAACACAAGTGCGAAAAGTGGTTTTTCAACACTATCACAAGTGCAAAAAGTGTTTTTTCCACACGAATACAAGTGCAAAAGTGGTTTCCTGCACCAACACAAGTGCGAAAAGTGGTTTTTCAACACTAACACAAGTGCGAAAAGTGGTTTTTCAACACTAACACAAGTGCGAAAAGTGGTTTTTCAACACTAACACAAGTGCGAAAAGTGGTTTTCCCACACTAATATAAGTGCAAAAGTGGTTTCCTGCACCAACACAAGTGCGAAAAGTGGTTTTTCAACACTAACACAAGTGCGAAATGTGGTTTTTCAACACTATCACAAGGGCAAAAAGTGTTTTTTCAGCACTAATACAAGTGCAAAAGTGGTTTCCTGCACCAACACAAGTGCGAAAAGTGGTTTTTCAACACTAACACAAGTGCGAAAAGTGGTTTTTCAACACTATCACAAGTGCAAAAAGTGTTTTTTCGACACTAATACAAGTGCAAAAGTGGTTTCCTGCACCAACACAAGTGCGAAAAGTGGTTTTTCAGCACCAACACAAGTGCGAAAAGTGGTTTTTCAACACTATCACAAATGCAAAAAGTGTTTTTTCCACACTAATACAAGTGCAGAAGTGGTTTCCTGCACCAACACAAGTGCGAAAAGTGGTTTTTCAACACTAACACAAGTGCGAAAAGTGGTTTTTCAACACTAACACAAGTGCGAAAAGTGGTTTTTCCACACTAATACAAGTGCAGAAGTGGTTTCCTGCACCAACACAAGTGCGAAAAGTGGTTTTTCAACACTAACACAAGTGCGAAAAGTGGTTTTTCAACACTAACACAAGTGCGAAAAGTGGTTTTTCCACACTAATACAAGTGCAAAAGTGGTTTCCTGCACCAACACAAGTGCGAAAAGTGGTTTTTCAACACTAACACAAGTGCGAAAAGTGGTTTTTCAACACTAACACAAGTGCAAAAGTGGTTTCCTGCACCAACACAAGTGCAAAAAGTGGTTTTTCAACACTAACACAAGTGCGAAAAGTGGTTTTTCAACACTATCACAAGTGCAAAAAGTGTTTTTTCCACACTAATACAAGTGCAAAAGTGGTTTCCTGCACCAACACAAGTGCGAAAAGTGGTTTTTCAACACTAACACAAGTGCGAAAAGTGGTTTTTCAACACTAACACAAGTGCGAAAAGTGGTTTTTCAACACTATCACAAGTGTAAAAAGTGTTTTTTCCACACTAATACAAGTGAAAAAGTGGTTTCCTGCACCAACACAAGTGCGAAAAGTGGTTTTTCAACACTAACACAAGTGCGAAAAGTGGTTTTTCAACACTAACACAAATGCGAAAAGTGGTTTTTCAACACTAACACAAGTGCGAAAAGTGGTTTTTCAACACTAACACAAGTGCGAAAAGTGGTTTTTCAACAATATCACAAGTGCAAAAAGTGTTTTTTCCACACTAATACAAGTGCAAAAGTGGTTTCCTGCACCAACACAAGTGCGAAAAGTGGTTTTTCAACACTAACACAAGTGCGAAAAGTGGTTTTTCAACACTAACACAAGTGCGAAAAGTGTTTTTTCCACACTAATACAAGTGCAAAAGTGGTTTCCTGCACCAACACAAGTGAGAAAAGTGGTTTTTCAACACTAACACAAGTGCGAAAAGTGGTTTTTCAACACTAACACAAGTGCGAAAAGTGTTTTTTCCACAATAATACAAGTGCAAAAGTGGTTTCCTGCACCAACACAAGTGCGAAAAGTGGTTTTTCAACACTAACACAAGTGCGAAAAGTGGTTTTTCAACACTATCACAAGTGGAAAAAGTGTTTTTTCCACACTAATACAAGTGCAAAAAGTGTTTTTTCCACACTAATACAAGTGCAAAAGTGGTTTCCTGCACCAACACAAGTGCGAAAAGTGGTTTTTCAACACTAACACAAGTGCGAAAAGTGGTTTTTCAACACTATCACAAGGGCAAAAAGTGTTTTTTCAGCACTAATACAAGTGCAAAAGTGGTTTCCTGCACCAACACAAGTGCGAAAAGTGGTTTTTCAACACTAACACAAGTGCGAAAAGTGGTTTTTCAACACTATCACAAGTGCAAAAAGTGGTTTTTCAACACTAACACAGTGCGAAAAGTGGTTTTTCAACACTATCACAAGGGCAAAAAGTGTTTTTTCAGCACTAATACAAGTGCAAAAGTGGTTTCCTGCACCAACACAAGTGCGAAAAGTGGTTTTTCAACACTAGCACAAGTGCGAAAAGTGGTTTTTCAACACTATCACAAGTGCAAAAAGTGTTTTTTCCACACTAATACAAGTGCAAAAGTGGTTTCCTGCACCAACACAAGTGCGAAAAGTGGTTTATCAACACCAACACAAGTGCGAAAAGTGGTTTTTCAACACTATCACAAGTCCAAAAAGTGTTTTTCCCACACTAATACAAGTGCAGAAGTGGTTTCCTGCACCAACACAAGTGCGAAAAGTGGTTTTTCAACACTAACACAAGTGCGAAAAGTGGTTTTTCAACACTAACACAAGTGCGAAAAGTGGTTTCTCCACACTAATACAAGTGCAAAAGTGGTTTCCTGCACCAACACAAGTGCGAAAAGTGGTTTTTCAACACTAACACAAGTGCGAAAAGTGGTTTTTCAACACTATCACAAGTGCAAAAAGTGTTTTTTCCACACTAATACAAGTGCAAAAGTGGTTTCCTGCACCAACACAAGTGCGAAAAGTGGTTTTCAACACTAACACAAGTGCGAAAAGTCGTTTTTCAACACTATCACAAGTGCAAAAAGTGTTTTTTCCACACTAAGACAAGTGCAGAAGTGGTTTCCTGCACCAACACAATTGCGAAAAGTGGTTTTTCAACACTAACACAAGTGCGAAAAGTGGTTTTTCAACACTAACACAAGTGCGAAAAGTGTTTTTTCCACACTAATACAAGTGCAAAAGTGGTTTCCTGCACCAACACAAGTGCGAAAAGTGGTTTTTCAACACTAACACAAGTGCGAAAAGTGGTTTTTCAACACTATCACAAGTGCAAAAAGTGTTTTTTCCATACTAATACAAGTGCAAAAGTGGCTTCCTGCACCAACACAAGTGCGAAAAGTGGTTTTTCAACACTAACACAAGTGCGAAAAGTGGTTTTTCAACACTATCACAAGTGCAAAAAGTGTTTTTCCACACTAATACAAGTGCAAAAGTGGTTTCCTGCACCAACACAAGTGTGAAAAGTGGTTTTTCAACACTAACACAAGTGCGAAAAGTGGTTTTTCAACACTATCACAAGTGCAAAAAGTGTTTTTTCCACACTAATACAAGTGCAGAAGTGGTTTCCTGCACCAACACAAGTGCGAAAAGTGGTTTTTCAACACTAACACAAGTGCGAAAAGTGGTTTTTCAACACTAACACAAATGCGAAAAGTGTTTTTTCCACACTAATACAAGTGCAAAAGTGGTTTCCTGCACCAACACAAGTGCGAAAAGTGGTTTTTCAACACTAACACAAGTGCGAAAAGTGGTTTTTCAACACTATCACAAGTGCAAAAAGTGTTTTTTCCACACGAATACAAGTGCAAAAGTGGTTTCCTGCACCAACACAAGTGCGAAAAGTGGTTTTTCAACACTAACACAAGTGCGAAAAGTGGTTTTTCAACACTAACACAAGTGCGAAAAGTGGTTTTTCAACACTAACACAAGTGCGAAAAGTGGTTTTCCCACACTAATATAAGTGCAAAAGTGGTTTCCTGCACCAACACAAGTGCGAAAAGTGGTTTTTCAACACTAACACAAGTGCGAAATGTGGTTTTTCAACACTATCACAAGGGCAAAAAGTGTTTTTTCAGCACTAATACAAGTGCAAAAGTGGTTTCCTGCACCAACACAAGTGCGAAAAGTGGTTTTTCAACACTGACACAAGTGCGAAAAGTGGTTTTTCAACACTATCACAAGTGCAAAAAGTGTTTTTTCGACACTAATACAAGTGCAAAAGTGGTTTCCTGCACCAACACAAGTGCGAAAAGTGGTTTTTCAGCACCAACACAAGTGCGAAAAGTGGTTTTTCAACACTATCACAAATGCAAAAAGTGTTTTTTCCACACTAATACAAGTGCAGAAGTGGTTTCCTGCACCAACACAAGTGCGAAAAGTGGTTTTGCAACACTAACACAAGTGCGAAAAGTGGTTTTTCAACACTATCACAAGTGCAAAAAGTGCTTTTTCCACACTAATACAAGTGCAGAAGTGGTTTCCTGCACCAACACAAGTGCGAAAAGTGGTTTTTCAACACTAACACAAGTGCGAAAAGTGGTTTTTCAACACTAACACAAGTGCGAAAAGTGGTTTTTCCACACTAATACAAGTGCAAAAGTGGTTTCCTGCACCAACACAAGTGCGAAAAGTGGTTTTTCAACACTAACACAAGTGCGAAAAGTGGTTTTTCAACACTAACACAAGTGCAAAAGTGGTTTCCTGCACCAACACAAGTGCAAAAAGTGGTTTTTCAACACTAACACAAGTGCGAAAAGTGGTTTTTCAACACTATCACAAGTGCAAAAAGTGTTTTTTCCACACTAATACAAGTGCAAAAGTGGTTTCCTGCACCAACACAAGTGCGAAAAGTGGTTTTTCAACACTAACACAAGTGCGAAAAGTGGTTTTTCAACACTAACACAAGTGCGAAAAGTGGTTTTTCAACACTATCACAAGTGTAAAAAGTGTTTTTTCCACACTAATACAAGTGAAAAAGTGGTTTCCTGCACCAACACAAGTGCGAAAAGTGGTTTTTCAACACTAACACAAGTGCGAAAAGTGGTTTTTCAACACTAACACAAATGCGAAAAGTGGTTTTTCAACACTAACACAAGTGCGAAAAGTGGTTTTTCAACACTAACACAAGTGCGAAAAGTGGTTTTTCAACAATATCACAAGTGCAAAAAGTGTTTTTTCCACACTAATACAAGTGCAAAAGTGGTTTCCTGCACCAACACAAGTGCGAAAAGTGGTTTTTCAACACTAACACAAGTGCGAAAAGTGGTTTTTCAACACTAACACAAGTGCGAAAAGTGTTTTTTCCACACTAATACAAGTGCAAAAGTGGTTTCCTGCACCAACACAAGTGAGAAAAGTGGTTTTTCAACACTAACACAAGTGCGAAAGTGGTTTTTCAACACTAACACAAGTGCGAAAAGTGTTTTTTCCACAATAATACAAGTGCAAAAGTGGTTTCCTGCACCAACACAAGTGCGAAAAGTGGTTTTTCAACACTAACACAAGTGCGAAAAGTGGTTTTTCAACACTATCACAAGTGGAAAAAGTGTTTTTTCCACACTAATACAAGTGCAAAAGTGGTTTCATGCACCAACACAAGTGCGAAAAGTGGTTTTTCAACACTAACACAAGTGCGAAAAGTGGTTTTTCAACACTAACACAAGTGCGAAAAGTGTTTTTTCCACACTAATACAAGTGCAAAAGTGGTTTTCTGCACCAACACAAATGCGAAAAGTGGTTTTTCAACACTAACACAAGTGCAAAAAGTGGTTTCAACACTATCACAAGTGCAAAAAGTGTTTTTTCCACACTAATACAAGTGCAAAAGTGGTTTCCTGCACCAACGCAAGTGCGAAAAGTGGTTTTTCAACACTATCACAAGTGCAAAAAGTGTTTTTTCCACACTAATACAAGTGCAAAAGTGGTTTCCTGCACCAACACAAGTGCGAAAAGTGGTTTTTCAACACTAACACAAGTACGAAAAGTGGTTTTTCAACACTATCACAAGTGCAAAAAGTGTTTTTTCAACACTAATACAAGTGCAGAAGTGGTTTCCTGCACCAACACAATTGCGAAAAGTGGTTTTTCAACACTAACACAAGTGCGAAAAGTGGTTTTTCAACACTAACACAAGTGCGAAAAGTGTTTTTTCCACACTAATACAAGTGCAAAAGTGGTTTCCTGCACCAACACAAGTGCAAAAAGTGGTTTTTCAACACTAACACAAGTGCGAAAAGTGGTTTTTCAACACTATCACAAGTGCAAAAAGTGTTTTTTCCACACTAATACAAGTGCAAAAGTGGTTTCCTGCACCAACACAAGTGCGAAAAGTGGTTTTTCAACACTAACACAAGTGCGAAAAGTGGTTTTTCAACACTATCACAAGTGCAAAATGTGTTTTTCCACACTAATACAAGTGCAAAAGTGGTTTCCTGCACCAACACAAGTGCGAAAAGTGGTTTTTCAACACTAACACAAGTGCGAAAAGTGGTTTTTCAACACTATCACAAGTGCAAAAAGTGTTTTTTCCACACTAATACAAGTGCAGAAGTGGTTTCCTGCACCAACACAAGTGCGAAAAGTGGTTTTTCAACACTAACACAAGTGCGAAAAGTGGTTTTTCAACACTAACACAAGTGCGAAAAGTGTTTTTTCCACACTAATACAAGTGCAAAAGTGGTTTCCTGCACCAACACAAGTGCGAAAAGTGGTTTTTCAACACTAACACAAGTGCGAAAAGTGGTTTTTCAACACTATCACAAGTGCAAAAAGTGTTTTTTCCACACTAATACAAGTGCAAAAGTGGTTTCCTGCACCAACACAAGTGCGAAAAGTGGTTTTTCAACACTAACACAAGTGCGAAAAGTGGTTTTTCAACACTAACACAAGTGCGAAAAGTGGTTTTTCAACACTAACACAAGTGCGAAAAGTGGTTTTTCCACACTAATACAAGTGCAAAAGTGGTTTCCTGCACCAACACAAGTGCGAAAAGTGGTTTTTCAACACTAACACAAGTGCGAAAAGTGGTTTTTCAACACTATCACAAGTGCAAAAAGTGCTTTTCCACACTAATACAAGTGCAAAAGTGGTTTCCTGCACCAACACAAGTGCGAAAAGTGGTTTTTCAACACTAGCACAAGTGCGAAAAGTGGTTTTTCAACACTATCACAAGTGCAAAAAGTGTTTTTTCCACACTAATACAAGTGCAAAAGTGGTTTCCTGCACCAACACAAGTGCGAAAAGTGGTTTATCAACACCAACACAAGTGCGAAAAGTGGTTTTTCAACACTATCACAAGTGCAAAAAGTGTTTTTTCCACACTAATACAAGTGCAGAAGTGGTTTCCTGCACCAACACAAGTGCGAAAAGTGGTTTTTCAACACTAACACAAGTGCGAAAAGTGGTTTTTCAACACTAACACAAGTGCGAAAAGTGGTTTTTCCACACTAATACAAGTGCAAAAGTGGTTTCCTGCACCAACACAAGTGCGAAAAGTGGTTTTTCAACACTAACACAAGTGCGAAAAGTGGTTTTTCAACACTATCACAAGTGCAAAAAGTGTTTTTTCCACACTAATACAAGTGCAAAAGTGGTTTCCTGCACCAACACAAGTGCGAAAAGTGGTTTTTCAACACTAACACAAGTGCGAAAAGTGGTTTTTCAACACTATCACAAGTGCAAAAAGTGTTTTTTCCACACTAATACAAGTGCAAAAGTGGATTCCTGCACCAACACAAGTGCGAAAAGTGGATTTTCAACACTAACACAAGTGCGAAAAGTGGTTTTTCAACACTATCACAAGTGCAAAAAGTGGTTTTTCCACACTAATACAAGTGCAAAAGTGGTTTCCTGCACCAACACAAGTGCGAAAAGTGGTTTTTCAACACTAACACAAGTGCGAAAAGTGGTTTTTCAACACTAACACAAGTGCGAAAAGTGTTTTTTCCACAATAATACAAGTGCAAAAGTGGTTTCCTGCACCAACACAAGTGCGAAAAGTGGTTTTTCAACACTAACACAAGTGCGAAAAGTGGTTTTTCAACACTATCACAAGTGCAAAAAGTGTTTTTTCCACACTAATACAAGTGCAAAAGTGGTTTCCTGCACCAACACAAGTGCGAAAAGTGGATTTTCAACACTAACACAAGTGCAAAAAGTGGTTTTTCAACACTAACACAAGTGCGAAAAGTGTTTTTTCCACACTAATACAAGTGCAAAAGTGGTTTCCTGCACCAACACAAGTGCGAAAAGTGGTTTTTCAACACTAACACAAGTGCGAAAAGTGGTTTTTCAACACTATCACAAGTGCAAAAAGTGTTTTTTCCACACTAATACAAGTGCAAAAGTGGTTTCCTGCACCAACACGAGTGCGAAAAGTGGTTTTTCAACACTAACACAAGTGCGAAAAGTGGTTTTTCAACACTATCACAAGTGCAAAAAGTGTTTTCTCCACACTAATACAAGTGCAAAAGTGGTTTCCTGCACCAACACAAGTGCGAAAAGTGGTTTTCAACACTAACACAAGTGCGAAAAGTCGTTTTTCAACACTATCACAAGTGCAAAAAGTGTTTTTTCCACACTAATACAAGTGCAGAAGTGGTTTCCTGCACCAACACAATTGCGAAAAGTGGTTTTTCAACAATAACACAAGTGCGAAAAGTGGTTTTTCAACACTAACACAAGTGCGAAAAGTGTTTTTTCCACACTAATACAAGTGCAAAAGTGGTTTCCTGCCCCAACACAAGTGCGAAAAGTGGTTTTTCAACACTAACACAAGTGCGAAAAGTGGTTTTTCAACACTATCACAAGTGCAAAAAGTGTTTTTCCACACTAATACAAGTGCAAAAGTGGGTTCCTGCACCAACACAAGTGCGAAAAGTGGTTTTTCAACACTAACACAAGTGCGAAAAGTGGTTTTTCAACACTATCACAAGTGCAAAAAGTGTTTTTTCCACACTAATACAAGTGCAAAAGTGGTTTCCTGCACCAACACAAGTGCGAAAAGTGGTTTTTCAACACTAACACAAGTGCGAAAAGTGGTTTTTCAACACTATCACAAGTGCAAAAAGTGTTTTTTCCACACTAATACAAGTGCAGAAGTGGTTTCCTGCACCAACACAAGTGCGAAAAGTGGTTTTTCAACACTAACACAAGTGCGAAAAGTGGTTTTTCAACACTAACACAAATGTGAAAAGTGTTTTTTCCACACTAATACAAATGCAAAAGTGGTTTCCTGCACCAACACAAGTGCGAAAACTGGTTTTTCAACACTAACACAAGTGCGAAAAGTGGTTTTTCAACACTATCACAAGTGCAAAAAGTGTTTTTTCCACACGAATACAAGTGCAAAAGTGGTTTCCTGCACCAACACAAGTGCGAAAAGTGGTTTTTCAACACTAACACAAGTGCGAAAAGTGGTTTTTCAACACTAACACAAGTGCGAAAAGTGGTTTTTCAACACTAACACAAGTGCGAAAAGTGGTTTTCCCACACTAATACAAGTGCAAAAGTGGTTTCCTGCACCAACACAAGTGCGAAAAGTGGTTTTTCAACACTAACACAAGTGCGAAAAGTGGTTTTTCAACACTATCACAAGGGCAAAAAGTGTTTTTTCAGCACTAATACAAGTGCAAAAGTGGTTTCCTGCACCAACACAAGTGCGAAAAGTGGTTTTTCAACACTAACACAAGTGCGAAAAGTGGTTTTTCAACACTATCACAAGTGCAAAAAGTGGTTTTTCAACACTAACACAGTGCGAAAAGTGGTTTTTCAACACTATCACAAGGGCAAAAAGTGTTTTTTCAGCACTAATACAAGTGCAAAAGTGGTTTCCTGCACCAACACAAGTGCGAAAAGTGGTTTTTCAACACTAGCACAAGTGCGAAAAGTGGTTTTTCAACACTATCACAAGTGCAAAAAGTGTTTTTTCCACACTAATACAAGTGCAAAAGTGGTTTCCTGCACCAACACAAGTGCGAAAAGTGGTTTATCAACACCAACACAAGTGCGAAAAGTGGTTTTTCAACACTATCACAAGTCCAAAAAGTGTTTTTCCCACACTAATACAAGTGCAGAAGTGGTTTCCTGCACCAACACAAGTGCGAAAAGTGGTTTTTCAACACTAACACAAGTGCGAAAAGTGGTTTTTCAACACTAACACAAGTGCGAAAAGTGGTTTCTCCACACTAATACAAGTGCAAAAGTGGTTTCCTGCACCAACACAAGTGCGAAAAGTGGTTTTTCAACACTAACACAAGTGCGAAAAGTGGTTTTTCAACACTATCACAAGTGCAAAAAGTGTTTTTTCCACACTAATACAAGTGCAAAAGTGGTTTCCTGCACCAACACAAGTGCGAAAAGTGGTTTTCAACACTAACACAAGTGCGAAAAGTCGTTTTTCAACACTATCACAAGTGCAAAAAGTGTTTTTTCCACACTAAGACAAGTGCAGAAGTGGTTTCCTGCACCAACACAATTGCGAAAAGTGGTTTTTCAACACTAACACAAGTGCGAAAAGTGGTTTTTCAACACTAACACAAGTGCGAAAAGTGTTTTTTCCACACTAATACAAGTGCAAAAGTGGTTTCCTGCACCAACACAAGTGCGAAAAGTGGTTTTTCAACACTAACACAAGTGCGAAAAGTGGTTTTTCAACACTATCACAAGTGCAAAAAGTGTTTTTTCCATACTAATACAAGTGCAAAAGTGGCTTCCTGCACCAACACAAGTGCGAAAAGTGGTTTTTCAACACTAACACAAGTGCGAAAAGTGGTTTTTCAACACTATCACAAGTGCAAAAAGTGTTTTTCCACACTAATACAAGTGCAAAAGTGGTTTCCTGCACCAACACAAGTGTGAAAAGTGGTTTTTCAACACTAACACAAGTACGAAAAGTGGTTTTTCAACACTATCACAAGTGCAAAAAGTGTTTTTTCCACACTAATACAAGTGCAGAAGTGGTTTCCTGCACCAACACAAGTGCGAAAAGTGGTTTTTCAACACTAACACAAGTGCGAAAAGTGGTTTTTCAACACTAACACAAATGCGAAAAGTGTTTTTTCCACACTAATACAAGTGCAAAAGTGGTTTCCTGCACCAACACAAGTGCGAAAAGTGGTTTTTCAACACTAACACAAGTGCGAAAAGTGGTTTTTCAACACTATCACAAGTGCAAAAAGTGTTTTTTCCACACGAATACAAGTGCAAAAGTGGTTTCCTGCACCAACACAAGTGCGAAAAGTGGTTTTTCAACACTAACACAAGTGCGAAAAGTGGTTTTTCAACACTAACACAAGTGCGAAAAGTGGTTTTTCAACACTAACACAAGTGCGAAAAGTGGTTTTCCCACACTAATATAAGTGCAAAAGTGGTTTCCTGCACCAACACAAGTGCGAAAAGTGGTTTTTCAACACTAACACAAGTGCGAAAAGTGGTTTTTCAACACTATCACAAGTGCAAAAAGTGTTTTTTCCACACTAATACAAGTGCAAAAGTGGATTCCTGCACCAACACAAGTGCGAAAAGTGGATTTTCAACACTAACACAAGTGCGAAAAGTGGTTTTTCAACACTATCACAAGTGCAAAAAGTGGTTTTTCCACACTAATACAAGTGCAAAAGTGGTTTCCTGCACCAACACAAGTGCGAAAAGTGGTTTTTCAACACTAACACAAGTGCGAAAAGTGGTTTTTCAACACTAACACAAGTGCGAAAAGTGTTTTTTCCACAATAATACAAGTGCAAAAGTGGTTTCCTGCACCAACACAAGTGCGAAAAGTGGTTTTTCAACACTAACACAAGTGCGAAAAGTGTTTTTTCCACAATAATACAAGTGCAAAAGTGGTTTCCTGCACCAACACAAGTGCGAAAAGTGGTTTTTCAACACTAACACAAGTGCGAAAAGTGGTTTTTCAACACTATCACAAGTGCAAAAAGTGTTTTTTCCACACTAATACAAGTGCAAAAGTGGTTTCCTGCACCAACACAAGTGCGAAAAGTGGATTTTCAACACTAACACAAGTGCAAAAAGTGGTTTTTCAACACTAACACAAGTGCGAAAAGTGTTTTTTCCACACTAATACAAGTGCAAAAGTGGTTTCCTGCACCAACACAAGTGCGAAAAGTGGTTTTTCAACACTAACACAAGTGCGAAAAGTGGTTTTTCAACACTATCACAAGTGCAAAAAGTGTTTTTTCCACACTAATACAAGTGCAAAAGTGGTTTCCTGCACCAACACGAGTGCGAAAAGTGGTTTTTCAACACTAACACAAGTGCGAAAAGTGGTTTTTCAACACTATCACAAGTGCAAAAAGTGTTTTCTCCACACTAATACAAGTGCAAAAGTGGTTTCCTGCACCAACACAAGTGCGAAAAGTGGTTTTCAACACTAACACAAGTGCGAAAAGTCGTTTTTCAACACTATCACAAGTGCAAAAAGTGTTTTTTCCACACTAATACAAGTGCAGAAGTGGTTTCCTGCACCAACACAATTGCGAAAAGTGGTTTTTCAACAATAACACAAGTGCGAAAAGTGGTTTTTCAACACTAACACAAGTGCGAAAAGTGTTTTTTCCACACTAATACAAGTGCAAAAGTGGTTTCCTGCCCCAACACAAGTGCGAAAAGTGGTTTTTCAACACTAACACAAGTGCGAAAAGTGGTTTTTCAACACTATCACAAGTGCAAAAAGTGTTTTTCCACACTAATACAAGTGCAAAAGTGGGTTCCTGCACCAACACAAGTGCGAAAAGTGGTTTTTCAACACTAACACAAGTGCGAAAAGTGGTTTTTCAACACTATCACAAGTGCAAAAAGTGTTTTTTCCACACTAATACAAGTGCAAAAGTGGTTTCCTGCACCAACACAAGTGCGAAAAGTGGTTTTTCAACACTAACACAAGTGCGAAAAGTGGTTTTTCAACACTATCACAAGTGCAAAAAGTGTTTTTTCCACACTAATACAAGTGCAGAAGTGGTTTCCTGCACCAACACAAGTGCGAAAAGTGGTTTTTCAACACTAACACAAGTGCGAAAAGTGGTTTTTCAACACTAACACAAATGTGAAAAGTGTTTTTTCCACACTAATACAAATGCAAAAGTGGTTTCCTGCACCAACACAAGTGCGAAAACTGGTTTTTCAACACTAACACAAGTGCGAAAAGTGGTTTTCAACACTATCACAAGTGCAAAAAGTGTTTTTTCCACACGAATACAAGTGCAAAAGTGGTTTCCTGCACCAACACAAGTGCGAAAAGTGGTTTTTCAACACTAACACAAGTGCGAAAAGTGGTTTTTCAACACTAACACAAGTGCGAAAAGTGGTTTTTCAACACTAACACAAGTGCGAAAGTGGTTTTCCCACACTAATACAAGTGCAAAAGTGGTTTCCTGCACCAACACAAGTGCGAAAAGTGGTTTTTCAACACTAACACAAGTGCGAAAAGTGGTTTTTCAACACTATCACAAGGGCAAAAAGTGTTTTTTCAGCACTAATACAAGTGCAAAAGTGGTTTCCTGCACCAACACAAGTGCGAAAAGTGGTTTTTCAACACTAACACAAGTGCGAAAAGTGGTTTTTCAACACTATCACAAGTGCAAAAAGTGGTTTTTCAACACTAACACAGTGCGAAAAGTGGTTTTTCAACACTATCACAAGGGCAAAAAGTGTTTTTTCAGCACTAATACAAGTGCAAAAGTGGTTTCCTGCACCAACACAAGTGCGAAAAGTGGTTTTTCAACACTAGCACAAGTGCGAAAAGTGGTTTTTCAACACTATCACAAGTGCAAAAAGTGTTTTTTCCACACTAATACAAGTGCAAAAGTGGTTTCCTGCACCAACACAAGTGCGAAAAGTGGTTTATCAACACCAACACAAGTGCGAAAAGTGGTTTTTCAACACTATCACAAGTCCAAAAAGTGTTTTTCCCACACTAATACAAGTGCAGAAGTGGTTTCCTGCACCAACACAAGTGCGAAAAGTGGTTTTTCAACACTAACACAAGTGCGAAAAGTGGTTTTTCAACACTAACACAAGTGCGAAAAGTGGTTTCTCCACACTAATACAAGTGCAAAAGTGGTTTCCTGCACCAACACAAGTGCGAAAAGTGGTTTTTCAACACTAACACAAGTGCGAAAAGTGGTTTTTCAACACTATCACAAGTGCAAAAAGTGTTTTTTCCACACTAATACAAGTGCAAAAGTGGTTTCCTGCACCAACACAAGTGCGAAAAGTGGTTTTCAACACTAACACAAGTGCGAAAAGTCGTTTTTCAACACTATCACAAGTGCAAAAAGTGTTTTTTCCACACTAAGACAAGTGCAGAAGTGGTTTCCTGCACCAACACAATTGCGAAAAGTGGTTTTTCAACACTAACACAAGTGCGAAAAGTGGTTTTTCAACACTAACACAAGTGCGAAAAGTGTTTTTTCCACACTAATACAAGTGCAAAAGTGGTTTCCTGCACCAACACAAGTGCGAAAAGTGGTTTTTCAACACTAACACAAGTGCGAAAAGTGGTTTTTCAACACTATCACAAGTGCAAAAAGTGTTTTTTCCATACTAATACAAGTGCAAAAGTGGCTTCCTGCACCAACACAAGTGCGAAAAGTGGTTTTTCAACACTAACACAAGTGCGAAAAGTGGTTTTTCAACACTATCACAAGTGCAAAAAGTGTTTTTCCACACTAATACAAGTGCAAAAGTGGTTTCCTGCACCAACACAAGTGTGAAAAGTGGTTTTTCAACACTAACACAAGTACGAAAAGTGGTTTTTCAACACTATCACAAGTGCAAAAAGTGTTTTTTCCACACTAATACAAGTGCAGAAGTGGTTTCCTGCACCAACACAAGTGCGAAAAGTGGTTTTTCAACACTAACACAAGTGCGAAAAGTGGTTTTTCAACACTAACACAAATGCGAAAAGTGTTTTTTCCACACTAATACAAGTGCAAAAGTGGTTTCCTGCACCAACACAAGTGCGAAAAGTGGTTTTTCAACACTAACACAAGTGCGAAAAGTGGTTTTTCAACACTATCACAAGTGCAAAAAGTGTTTTTTCCACACGAATACAAGTGCAAAAGTGGTTTCCTGCACCAACACAAGTGCGAAAAGTGGTTTTCAACACTAACACAAGTGCGAAAAGTGGTTTTTCAACACTAACACAAGTGCGAAAAGTGGTTTTTCAACACTAACACAAGTGCGAAAAGTGGTTTTCCCACACTAATATAAGTGCAAAAGTGGTTTCCTGCACCAACACAAGTGCGAAAAGTGGTTTTTCAACACTAACACAAGTGCGAAAAGTGGTTTTTCAACACTATCACAAGTGCAAAAAGTGTTTTTTCCACACTAATACAAGTGCAAAAGTGGATTCCTGCACCAACACAAGTGCGAAAAGTGGATTTTCAACACTAACACAAGTGCGAAAAGTGGTTTTTCAACACTATCACAAGTGCAAAAAGTGGTTTTTCCACACTAATACAAGTGCAAAAGTGGTTTCCTGCACCAACACAAGTGCGAAAAGTGGTTTTTCAACACTAACACAAGTGCGAAAAGTGGTTTTTCAACACTAACACAAGTGCGAAAAGTGTTTTTTCCACAATAATACAAGTGCAAAAGTGGTTTCCTGCACCAACACAAGTGCGAAAAGTGGTTTTTCAACACTAACACAAGTGCGAAAAGTGGTTTTTCAACACTATCACAAGTGCAAAAAGTGTTTTTTTCCACACTAATACAAGTGCAAAAGTGGTTTCCTGCACCAACACAAGTGCGAAAAGTGGATTTTCAACACTAACACAAGTGCAAAAAGTGGTTTTTCAACACTAACACAAGTGCGAAAAGTGTTTTTTCCACACTAATACAAGTGCAAAAGTGGTTTCCTGCACCAACACAAGTGCGAAAAGTGGTTTTTCAACACTAACACAAGTGCGAAAAGTGGTTTTTCAACACTATCACAAGTGCAAAAAGTGTTTTTTTCCACACTAATACAAGTGCAAAAGTGGTTTCCTGCACCAACACGAGTGCGAAAAGTGGTTTTTCAACACTAACACAAGTGCGAAAAGTGGTTTTTCAACACTATCACAAGTGCAAAAAGTGTTTTCTCCACACTAATACAAGTGCAAAAGTGGTTTCCTGCACCAACACAAGTGCGAAAAGTGGTTTTCAACACTAACACAAGTGCGAAAAGTCGTTTTTCAACACTATCACAAGTGCAAAAAGTGTTTTTTCCACACTAATACAAGTGCAGAAGTGGTTTCCTGCACCAACACAATTGCGAAAAGTGGTTTTTCAACAATAACACAAGTGCGAAAAGTGGTTTTTCAACACTAACACAAGTGCGAAAAGTGTTTTTTCCACACTAATACAAGTGCAAAAGTGGTTTCCTGCCCCAACACAAGTGCGAAAAGTGGTTTTTCAACACTAACACAAGTGCGAAAAGTGGTTTTTCAACACTATCACAAGTGCAAAAAGTGTTTTTCCACACTAATACAAGTGCAAAAGTGGGTTCCTGCACCAACACAAGTGCGAAAAGTGGTTTTTCAACACTAACACAAGTGCGAAAAGTGGTTTTTCAACACTATCACAAGTGCAAAAAGTGTTTTTTCCACACTAATACAAGTGCAAAAGTGGTTTCCTGCACCAACACAAGTGCGAAAAGTGGTTTTTCAACACTAACACAAGTGCGAAAAGTGGTTTTTCAACACTATCACAAGTGCAAAAAGTGTTTTTTCCACACTAATACAAGTGCAGAAGTGGTTTCCTGCACCAACACAAGTGCGAAAAGTGGTTTTTCAACACTAACACAAGTGCGAAAAGTGGTTTTTCAACACTAACACAAATGTGAAAAGTGTTTTTTCCACACTAATACAAATGCAAAAGTGGTTTCCTGCACCAACACAAGTGCGAAAACTGGTTTTTCAACACTAACACAAGTGCGAAAAGTGGTTTTTCAACACTATCACAAGTGCAAAAAGTGTTTTTTCCACACGAATACAAGTGCAAAAGTGGTTTCCTGCACCAACACAAGTGCGAAAAGTGGTTTTTCAACACTAACACAAGTGCGAAAAGTGGTTTTTCAACACTAACACAAGTGCGAAAAGTGGTTTTTCAACACTAACACAAGTGCGAAAAGTGGTTTTCCCACACTAATACAAGTGCAAAAGTGGTTTCCTGCACCAACACAAGTGCGAAAAGTGGTTTTTCAACACTAACACAAGTGCGAAAAGTGGTTTTTCAACACTATCACAAGGGCAAAAAGTGTTTTTTCAGCACTAATACAAGTGCAAAAGTGGTTTCCTGCACCAACACAAGTGCGAAAAGTGGTTTTTCAACACTAACACAAGTGCGAAAAGTGGTTTTTCAACACTATCACAAGTGCAAAAAGTGGTTTTTCAACACTAACACAGTGCGAAAAGTGGTTTTTCAACACTATCACAAGGGCAAAAAGTGTTTTTTCAGCACTAATACAAGTGCAAAAGTGGTTTCCTGCACCAACACAAGTGCGAAAAGTGGTTTTTCAACACTAGCACAAGTGCGAAAAGTGGTTTTTCAACACTATCACAAGTGCAAAAAGTGTTTTTTCCACACTAATACAAGTGCAAAAGTGGTTTCCTGCACCAACACAAGTGCGAAAAGTGGTTTATCAACACCAACACAAGTGCGAAAAGTGGTTTTTCAACACTATCACAAGTCCAAAAAGTGTTTTTCCCACACTAATACAAGTGCAGAAGTGGTTTCCTGCACCAACACAAGTGCGAAAAGTGGTTTTTCAACACTAACACAAGTGCGAAAAGTGGTTTTTCAACACTAACACAAGTGCGAAAAGTGGTTTCTCCACACTAATACAAGTGCAAAAGTGGTTTCCTGCACCAACACAAGTGCGAAAAGTGGTTTTTCAACACTAACACAAGTGCGAAAAGTGGTTTTTCAACACTATCACAAGTGCAAAAAGTGTTTTTTCCACACTAATACAAGTGCAAAAGTGGTTTCCTGCACCAACACAAGTGCGAAAAGTGGTTTTCAACACTAACACAAGTGCGAAAAGTCGTTTTTCAACACTATCACAAGTGCAAAAAGTGTTTTTTCCACACTAAGACAAGTGCAGAAGTGGTTTCCTGCACCAACACAATTGCGAAAAGTGGTTTTTCAACACTAACACAAGTGCGAAAAGTGGTTTTTCAACACTAACACAAGTGCGAAAAGTGTTTTTTCCACACTAATACAAGTGCAAAAGTGGTTTCCTGCACCAACACAAGTGCGAAAAGTGGTTTTTCAACACTAACACAAGTGCGAAAAGTGGTTTTTCAACACTATCACAAGTGCAAAAAGTGTTTTTTCCATACTAATACAAGTGCAAAAGTGGCTTCCTGCACCAACACAAGTGCGAAAAGTGGTTTTTCAACACTAACACAAGTGCGAAAAGTGGTTTTTCAACACTATCACAAGTGCAAAAAGTGTTTTTCCACACTAATACAAGTGCAAAAGTGGTTTCCTGCACCAACACAAGTGTGAAAAGTGGTTTTTCAACACTAACACAAGTACGAAAAGTGGTTTTTCAACACTATCACAAGTGCAAAAAGTGTTTTTTCCACACTAATACAAGTGCAGAAGTGGTTTCCTGCACCAACACAAGTGCGAAAAGTGGTTTTTCAACACTAACACAAGTGCGAAAAGTGGTTTTTCAACACTAACACAAATGCGAAAAGTGTTTTTTCCACACTAATACAAGTGCAAAAGTGGTTTCCTGCACCAACACAAGTGCGAAAAGTGGTTTTTCAACACTAACACAAGTGCGAAAAGTGGTTTTTCAACACTATCACAAGTGCAAAAAGTGTTTTTTCCACACGAATACAAGTGCAAAAGTGGTTTCCTGCACCAACACAAGTGCGAAAAGTGGTTTTTCAACACTAACACAAGTGCGAAAAGTGGTTTTTCAACACTAACACAAGTGCGAAAAGTGGTTTTTCAACACTAACACAAGTGCGAAAAGTGGTTTTCCCACACTAATATAAGTGCAAAAGTGGTTTCCTGCACCAACACAAGTGCGAAAAGTGGTTTTTCAACACTAACACAAGTGCGAAATGTGGTTTTTCAACACTATCACAAGGGCAAAAAGTGTTTTTTCAGCACTAATACAAGTGCAAAAGTGGTTTCCTGCACCAACACAAGTGCGAAAAGTGGTTTTTCAACACTAACACAAGTGCGAAAAGTGGTTTTTCAACACTATCACAAGTGCAAAAAGTGTTTTTTCGACACTAATACAAGTGCAAAAGTGGTTTCCTGCACCAACACAAGTGCGAAAAGTGGTTTTTCAGCACCAACACAAGTGCGAAAAGTGGTTTTTCAACACTATCACAAATGCAAAAAGTGTTTTTTCCACACTAATACAAGTGCAGAAGTGGTTTCCTGCACCAACACAAGTGCGAAAAGTGGTTTTGCAACACTAACACAAGTGCGAAAAGTGGTTTTTCAACACTATCACAAGTGCAAAAAGTGCTTTTTCCACACTAATACAAGTGCAGAAGTGGTTTCCTGCACCAACACAAGTGCGAAAAGTGGTTTTTCAACACTAACACAAGTGCGAAAAGTGGTTTTTCAACACTAACACAAGTGCGAAAAGTGGTTTTTCCACACTAATACAAGTGCAAAAGTGGTTTCCTGCACCAACACAAGTGCGAAAAGTGGTTTTTCAACACTAACACAAGTGCGAAAAGTGGTTTTTCAACACTAACACAAGTGCGAAAAGTGGTTTTTCAACACTAACACAAGTGCGAAAAGTGGTTTTCCCACACTAATACAAGTGCAAAAGTGGTTTCCTGCACCAACACAAGTGCGAAAAGTGGTTTTTCAACACTAACACAAGTGCGAAAAGTGGTTTTTCAACACTATCACAAGGGCAAAAAGTGTTTTTTCAGCACTAATACAAGTGCAAAAGTGGTTTCCTGCACCAACACAAGTGCGAAAAGTGGTTTTTCAACACTAACACAAGTGCGAAAAGTGGTTTTTCAACACTATCACAAGTGCAAAAAGTGGTTTTTCAACACTAACACAGTGCGAAAAGTGGTTTTTCAACACTATCACAAGGGCAAAAAGTGTTTTTTCAGCACTAATACAAGTGCAAAAGTGGTTTCCTGCACCAACACAAGTGCGAAAAGTGGTTTTTCAACACTAGCACAAGTGCGAAAAGTGGTTTTTCAACACTATCACAAGTGCAAAAAGTGTTTTTTCCACACTAATACAAGTGCAAAAGTGGTTTCCTGCACCAACACAAGTGCGAAAAGTGGTTTATCAACACCAACACAAGTGCGAAAAGTGGTTTTTCAACACTATCACAAGTCCAAAAAGTGTTTTTCCCACACTAATACAAGTGCAGAAGTGGTTTCCTGCACCAACACAAGTGCGAAAAGTGGTTTTTCAACACTAACACAAGTGCGAAAAGTGGTTTTTCAACACTAACACAAGTGCGAAAAGTGGTTTCTCCACACTAATACAAGTGCAAAAGTGGTTTCCTGCACCAACACAAGTGCGAAAAGTGGTTTTTCAACACTAACACAAGTGCGAAAAGTGGTTTTTCAACACTATCACAAGTGCAAAAAGTGTTTTTTTCCACACTAATACAAGTGCAAAAGTGGTTTCCTGCACCAACACAAGTGCGAAAAGTGGTTTTCAACACTAACACAAGTGCGAAAAGTCGTTTTTCAACACTATCACAAGTGCAAAAAGTGTTTTTTCCACACTAAGACAAGTGCAGAAGTGGTTTCCTGCACCAACACAATTGCGAAAAGTGGTTTTTCAACACTAACACAAGTGCGAAAAGTGGTTTTTCAACACTAACACAAGTGCGAAAAGTGTTTTTTCCACACTAATACAAGTGCAAAAGTGGTTTCCTGCACCAACACAAGTGCGAAAAGTGGTTTTTCAACACTAACACAAGTGCGAAAAGTGGTTTTTCAACACTATCACAAGTGCAAAAAGTGTTTTTTCCATACTAATACAAGTGCAAAAGTGGCTTCCTGCACCAACACAAGTGCGAAAAGTGGTTTTTCAACACTAACACAAGTGCGAAAAGTGGTTTTTCAACACTATCACAAGTGCAAAAAGTGTTTTTCCACACTAATACAAGTGCAAAAGTGGTTTCCTGCACCAACACAAGTGTGAAAAGTGGTTTTTCAACACTAACACAAGTGCGAAAAGTGGTTTTTCAACACTATCACAAGTGCAAAAAGTGTTTTTTCCACACTAATACAAGTGCAGAAGTGGTTTCCTGCACCAACACAAGTGCGAAAAGTGGTTTTTCAACACTAACACAAGTGCGAAAAGTGGTTTTTCAACACTAACACAAATGCGAAAAGTGTTTTTTCCACACTAATACAAGTGCAAAAGTGGTTTCCTGCACCAACACAAGTGCGAAAAGTGGTTTTTCAACACTAACACAAGTGCGAAAAGTGGTTTTTCAACACTATCACAAGTGCAAAAAGTGTTTTTTCCACACGAATACAAGTGCAAAAGTGGTTTCCTGCACCAACACAAGTGCGAAAAGTGGTTTTTCAACACTAACACAAGTGCGAAAAGTGGTTTTTCAACACTAACACAAGTGCGAAAAGTGGTTTTTCAACACTAACACAAGTGCGAAAAGTGGTTTTCCCACACTAATATAAGTGCAAAAGTGGTTTCCTGCACCAACACAAGTGCGAAAAGTGGTTTTTCAACACTAACACAAGTGCGAAATGTGGTTTTTCAACACTATCACAAGGGCAAAAAGTGTTTTTTCAGCACTAATACAAGTGCAAAAGTGGTTTCCTGCACCAACACAAGTGCGAAAAGTGGTTTTTCAACACTAACACAAGTGCGAAAAGTGGTTTTTCAACACTATCACAAGTGCAAAAAGTGTTTTTTCGACACTAATACAAGTGCAAAAGTGGTTTCCTGCACCAACACAAGTGCGAAAAGTGGTTTTTCAGCACCAACACAAGTGCGAAAAGTGGTTTTTCAACACTATCACAAATGCAAAAAGTGTTTTTTCCACACTAATACAAGTGCAGAAGTGGTTTCCTGCACCAACACAAGTGCGAAAAGTGGTTTTGCAACACTAACACAAGTGCGAAAAGTGGTTTTTCAACACTATCACAAGTGCAAAAAGTGCTTTTTCCACACTAATACAAGTGCAGAAGTGGTTTCCTGCACCAACACAAGTGCGAAAAGTGGTTTTTCAACACTAACACAAGTGCGAAAAGTGGTTTTTCAACACTAACACAAGTGCGAAAAGTGGTTTTTCCACACTAATACAAGTGCAAAAGTGGTTTCCTGCACCAACACAAGTGCGAAAAGTGGTTTTTCAACAATAACACAAGTGCGAAAAGTGGTTTTTCAACACTAACACAAGTGCAAAAGTGGTTTCCTGCACCAACACAAGTGCAAAAAGTGGTTTTTCAACACTAACACAAGTGCGAAAAGTGGTTTTTCAACACTATCACAAGTGCAAAAAGTGTTTTTTCCACACTAATACAAGTGCAAAAGTGGTTTCCTGCACCAACACAAGTGCGAAAAGTGGTTTTTCAACACTAACACAAGTGCGAAAAGTGGTTTTTCAACACTAACACAAGTGCGAAAAGTGGTTTTTCAACACTATCACAAGTGTAAAAAGTGTTTTTTCCACACTAATACAAGTGAAAAAGTGGTTTCCTGCACCAACACAAGTGCGAAAAGTGGTTTTTCAACACTAACACAAGTGCGAAAAGTGGTTTTTCAACACTAACACAAATGCGAAAAGTGGTTTTTCAACACTAACACAAGTGCGAAAAGTGGTTTTTCAACACTAACACAAGTGCGAAAAGTGGTTTTTCAACAATATCACAAGTGCAAAAAGTGTTTTTTCCACACTAATACAAGTGCGAAAAGTGGTTTTTCAACACCAACACAAGTGCGAAAAGTGGTTTTTCAACACTAACACAAGTGCGAAAAGTGGTTTTTCAACACTAACACAAGTGCGAAAAGTGTTTTTTCCACACTAATACAAGTGCAAAAGTGGTTTCCTGCACCAACACAAGTGAGAAAAGTGGTTTTTCAACACTAACACAAGTGCGAAAAGTGGTTTTTCAACACTAACACAAGTGCGAAAAGTGTTTTTTCCACAATAATACAAGTGCAAAAGTGGTTTCCTGCACCAACACAAGTGCGAAAAGTGGTTTTTCAACACTAACACAAGTGCGAAAAGTGGTTTTTCAACACTATCACAAGTGGAAAAAGTGTTTTTTCCACACTAATACAAGTGCAAAAAGTGTTTTTTCCACACTAATACAAGTGCAAAAGTGGTTTCCTGCACCAACACAAGTGCGAAAAGTGGTTTTTCAACACTAACACAAGTGCGAAAAGTGGTTTTTCAACACTATCACAAGGGCAAAAAGTGTTTTTTCAGCACTAATACAAGTGCAAAAGTGGTTTCCTGCACCAACACAAGTGCGAAAAGTGGTTTTTCAACACTAACACAAGTGCGAAAAGTGGTTTTTCAACACTATCACAAGTGCAAAAAGTGGTTTTTCAACACTAACACAGTGCGAAAAGTGGTTTTTCAACACTATCACAAGGGCAAAAAGTGTTTTTTCAGCACTAATACAAGTGCAAAAGTGGTTTCCTGCACCAACACAAGTGCGAAAAGTGGTTTTTCAACACTAGCACAAGTGCGAAAAGTGGTTTTTCAACACTATCACAAGTGCAAAAAGTGTTTTTTCCACACTAATACAAGTGCAAAAGTGGTTTCCTGCACCAACACAAGTGCGAAAAGTGGTTTATCAACACCAACACAAGTGCGAAAAGTGGTTTTTCAACACTATCACAAGTCCAAAAAGTGTTTTTCCCACACTAATACAAGTGCAGAAGTGGTTTCCTGCACCAACACAAGTGCGAAAAGTGGTTTTTCAACACTAACACAAGTGCGAAAAGTGGTTTTTCAACACTAACACAAGTGCGAAAAGTGGTTTCTCCACACTAATACAAGTGCAAAAGTGGTTTCCTGCACCAACACAAGTGCGAAAAGTGGTTTTTCAACACTAACACAAGTGCGAAAAGTGGTTTTTCAACACTATCACAAGTGCAAAAAGTGTTTTTTCCACACTAATACAAGTGCAAAAGTGGTTTCCTGCACCAACACAAGTGCGAAAAGTGGTTTTCAACACTAACACAAGTGCGAAAAGTCGTTTTTCAACACTATCACAAGTGCAAAAAGTGTTTTTTCCACACTAAGACAAGTGCAGAAGTGGTTTCCTGCACCAACACAATTGCGAAAAGTGGTTTTTCAACACTAACACAAGTGCGAAAAGTGGTTTTTCAACACTAACACAAGTGCGAAAAGTGTTTTTTCCACACTAATACAAGTGCAAAAGTGGTTTCCTGCACCAACACAAGTGCGAAAAGTGGTTTTTCAACACTAACACAAGTGCGAAAAGTGGTTTTTCAACACTATCACAAGTGCAAAAAGTGTTTTTTCCATACTAATACAAGTGCAAAAGTGGCTTCCTGCACCAACACAAGTGCGAAAAGTGGTTTTTCAACACTAACACAAGTGCGAAAAGTGGTTTTTCAACACTATCACAAGTGCAAAAAGTGTTTTTCCACACTAATACAAGTGCAAAAGTGGTTTCCTGCACCAACACAAGTGTGAAAAGTGGTTTTTCAACACTAACACAAGTGCGAAAAGTGGTTTTTCAACACTATCACAAGTGCAAAAAGTGTTTTTTCCACACTAATACAAGTGCAGAAGTGGTTTCCTGCACCAACACAAGTGCGAAAAGTGGTTTTTCAACACTAACACAAGTGCGAAAAGTGGTTTTTCAACACTAACACAAATGCGAAAAGTGTTTTTTCCACACTAATACAAGTGCAAAAGTGGTTTCCTGCACCAACACAAGTGCGAAAAGTGGTTTTTCAACACTAACACAAGTGCGAAAAGTGGTTTTTCAACACTATCACAAGTGCAAAAAGTGTTTTTTCCACACGAATACAAGTGCAAAAGTGGTTTCCTGCACCAACACAAGTGCGAAAAGTGGTTTTTCAACACTAACACAAGTGCGAAAAGTGGTTTTTCAACACTAACACAAGTGCGAAAAGTGGTTTTTCAACACTAACACAAGTGCGAAAAGTGGTTTTCCCACACTAATATAAGTGCAAAAGTGGTTTCCTGCACCAACACAAGTGCGAAAAGTGGTTTTTCAACACTAACACAAGTGCGAAATGTGGTTTTTCAACACTATCACAAGGGCAAAAAGTGTTTTTTCAGCACTAATACAAGTGCAAAAGTGGTTTCCTGCACAAACACAAGTGCGAAAAGTGGTTTTTCAACACTAACACAAGTGCGAAAAGTGGTTTTTCAACACTATCACAAGTGCAAAAAGTGTTTTTTCGACACTAATACAAGTGCAAAAGTGGTTTCCTGCACCAACACAAGTGCGAAAAGTGGTTTTTCAGCACCAACACAAGTGCGAAAAGTGGTTTTTCAACACTATCACAAATGCAAAAAGTGTTTTTTCCACACTAATACAAGTGCAGAAGTGGTTTCCTGCACCAACACAAGTGCGAAAAGTGGTTTTGCAACACTAACACAAGTGCGAAAAGTGGTTTTTCAACACTATCACAAGTGCAAAAAGTGCTTTTTCCACACTAATACAAGTGCAGAAGTGGTTTCCTGCACCAACACAAGTGCGAAAAGTGGTTTTTCAACACTAACACAAGTGCGAAAAGTGGTTTTTCAACACTAACACAAGTGCGAAAAGTGGTTTTTCCACACTAATACAAGTGCAAAAGTGGTTTCCTGCACCAACACAAGTGCGAAAAGTGGTTTTTCAACACTAACACAAGTGCGAAAAGTGGTTTTTCAACACTAACACAAGTGCAAAAGTGGTTTCCTGCACCAACACAAGTGCAAAAAGTGGTTTTTCAACACTAACACAAGTGCGAAAAGTGGTTTTTCAACACTATCACAAGTGCAAAAAGTGTTTTTTCCACACTAATACAAGTGCAAAAGTGGTTTCCTGCACCAACACAAGTGCGAAAAGTGGTTTTTCAACACTAACACAAGTGCGAAAAGTGGTTTTTCAACACTAACACAAGTGCGAAAAGTGGTTTTTCAACACTATCACAAGTGTAAAAAGTGTTTTTTCCACACTAATACAAGTGAAAAAGTGGTTTCCTGCACCAACACAAGTGCGAAAAGTGGTTTTTCAACACTAACACAAGTGCGAAAAGTGGTTTTTCAACACTAACACAAATGCGAAAAGTGGTTTTTCAACACTAACACAAGTGCGAAAAGTGGTTTTTCAACACTAACACAAGTGCGAAAAGTGGTTTTTCAACAATATCACAAGTGCAAAAAGTGTTTTTTCCACACTAATACAAGTGCAAAAGTGGTTTCCTGCACCAACACAAGTGCGAAAAGTGGTTTTTCAACACTAACACAAGTGCGAAAAGTGGTTTTTCAACACTAACACAAGTGCGAAAAGTGTTTTTTCCACACTAATACAAGTGCAAAAGTGGTTTCCTGCACCAACACAAGTGAGAAAAGTGGTTTTTCAACACTAACACAAGTGCGAAAGTGGTTTTTCAACACTAACACAAGTGCGAAAAGTGTTTTTTCCACAATAATACAAGTGCAAAAGTGGTTTCCTGCACCAACACAAGTGCGAAAAGTGGTTTTTCAACACTAACACAAGTGCGAAAAGTGGTTTTTCAACACTATCACAAGTGGAAAAAGTGTTTTTTCCACACTAATACAAGTGCAAAAGTGGTTTCATGCACCAACACAAGTGCGAAAAGTGGTTTTTCAACACTAACACAAGTGCGAAAAGTGGTTTTTCAACACTAACACAAGTGCGAAAAGTGTTTTTTCCACACTAATACAAGTGCAAAAGTGGTTTTCTGCACCAACACAAATGCGAAAAGTGGTTTTTCAACACTAACACAAGTGCAAAAAGTGGTTTCAACACTATCACAAGTGCAAAAAGTGTTTTTTCCACACTAATACAAGTGCAAAAGTTGTTTCCTGCACCAACGCAAGTGCGAAAAGTGGTTTTTCAACACTATCACAAGTGCAAAAAGTGTTTTTTCCACACTAATACAAGTGCAAAAGTGGTTTCCTGCACCAACACAAGTGCGAAAAGTGGTTTTTCAACACTAACACAAGTACGAAAAGTGGTTTTTCAACACTATCACAAGTGCAAAAAGTGTTTTTTCAACACTAATACAAGTGCAGAAGTGGTTTCCTGCACCAACACAATTGCGAAAAGTGGTTTTTCAACACTAACACAAGTGCGAAAAGTGGTTTTTCAACACTAACACAAGTGCGAAAAGTGTTTTTTCCACACTAATACAAGTGCAAAAGTGGTTTCCTGCACCAACACAAGTGCAAAAAGTGGTTTTTCAACACTAACACAAGTGCGAAAAGTGGTTTTTCAACACTATCACAAGTGCAAAAAGTGTTTTTTCCACACTAATACAAGTGCAAAAGTGGTTTCCTGCACCAACACAAGTGCGAAAAGTGGTTTTTCAACACTAACACAAGTGCGAAAAGTGGTTTTTCAACACTATCACAAGTGCAAAATGTGTTTTTCCACACTAATACAAGTGCAAAAGTGGTTTCCTGCACCAACACAAGTGCGAAAAGTGGTTTTTCAACACTAACACAAGTGCGAAAAGTGGTTTTTCAACACTATCACAAGTGCAAAAAGTGTTTTTTCCACACTAATACAAGTGCAGAAGTGGTTTCCTGCACCAACACAAGTGCGAAAAGTGGTTTTTCAACACTAACACAAGTGCGAAAAGTGGTTTTTCAACACTAACACAAGTGCGAAAAGTGTTTTTTCCACACTAATACAAGTGCAAAAGTGGTTTCCTGCACCAACACAAGTGCGAAATGTGGTTTTTCAACACTAACACAAGTGCGAAAAGTGGTTTTTCAACACTATCACAAGTGCAAAAAGTGTTTTTTCCACACTAATACAAGTGCAAAAGTGGTTTCCTGCACCAACACAAGTGCGAAAAGTGGTTTTTCAACACTAACACAAGTGCGAAAAGTGGTTTTTCAACACTAACACAAGTGCGAAAAGTGGTTTTTCAACACTAACACAAGTGCGAAAAGTGGTTTTTCCACACTAATACAAGTGCAAAAGTGGTTTCCTGCACCAACACAAGTGCGAAAAGTGGTTTTTCAACACTAACACAAGTGCGAAAAGTGGTTTTTCAACACTATCACAAGTGCAAAAAGTGTTTTTCCACACTAATACAAGTGCAAAAGTGGTTTCCTGCACCAACACAAGTGCGAAAAGTGGTTTTTCAACACTAGCACAAGTGCGAAAAGTGGTTTTTCAACACTATCACAAGTGCAAAAAGTGTTTTTTCCACACTAATACAAGTGCAAAAGTGGTTTCCTGCACCAACACAAGTGCGAAAAGTGGTTTATCAACACCAACACAAGTGCGAAAAGTGGTTTTTCAACACTATCACAAGTGCAAAAAGTGTTTTTTCCACACTAATACAAGTGCAGAAGTGGTTTCCTGCACCAACACAAGTGCGAAAAGTGGTTTTTCAACACTAACACAAGTGCGAAAAGTGGTTTTTCAACACTAACACAAGTGCGAAAAGTGGTTTTTCCACACTAATACAAGTGCAAAAGTGGTTTCCTGCACCAACACAAGTGCGAAAAGTGGTTTTTCAACACTAACACAAGTGCGAAAAGTGGTTTTTCAACACTATCACAAGTGCAAAAAGTGTTTTTTCCACACTAATACAAGTGCAAAAGTGGTTTCCTGCACCAACACAAGTGTGAAAAGTGGTTTTTCAACACTAACACAAGTGCGAAAAGTGGTTTTTCAACACTAACACAAGTGCGAAAAGTGGTTTTTCACACTAATACAAGTGCAAAAGTGGTTTCCTGCACCAACACAAGTGCGAAAAGTGGTTTTTCAACACTAACACAAGTGCGAAAAGTGGTTTTTCAACACTATCACAAGTGCAAAAAGTGTTTTTTCCACATTAATACAAGTGCAAAAGTGGTTTCCTGCACCAACACAAGTGCGAAAAGTGGTTTTTCAACACTAGCACAAGTGCGAAAAGTGGTTTTTCAACACTATCACAAGTGCAAAAAGTGTTTTTTCCACACTAATACAAGTGCAAAAGTGGTTTCCTGCACCAACACAAGTGCGAAAAGTGGTTTATCAACACCAACACAAGTGCGAAAAGTGGTTTTTCAACACTATCACAAGTGCAAAAAGTGTTTTTTCCACACTAATACAAGTGCAGAAGTGGTTTCCTGCACCAACACAAGTGCGAAAAGTGGTTTTTCAACACTAACACAAGTGCGAAAAGTGGTTTTTCAACACTAACACAAGTGCGAAAAGTGGTTTTTCCACACTAATACAAGTGCAAAAGTGGTTTCCTGCACCAACACAAGTGCGAAAAGTGGTTTTTCAACACTAACACAAGTGCGAAAAGTGGTTTTTCAACACTATCACAAGTGCAAAAAGTGTTTTTTCCACACTAATACAAGTGCAAAAGTGGTTTCCTGCACCAACACAAGTGCGAAAAGTGGTTTTTCAACACTAACACAAGTGCGAAAAGTGGTTTTTCAACACTAACACAAGTGCGAAAAGTGGTTTTACCACACTAATACAAGTGCAAAAGTGGTTTCCTGCACCAACACAAGTGCGAAAAGTGGTTTTTCAACACTAACACAAGTGCGAAAAGTGGTTTTTCAACACTATCACAAGTGCAAAAAGTGTTTTTTCCACACTAATACAAGTGCAAAAGTGGTTTCCTGCACCAACACAAGTGCGAAAAGTGGTTTTTCAACACTAACACAAGTGCGAAAAGTGGTTTTTCAACACTATCACAAGTGCAAAAAGTGTTTTTTCCACACTAATACAAGTGCAAAAGTGGTTTCCTGCACCAACACAAGTGCGAAAAGTGGTTTTCAACACTAACACAAGTGCGAAAAGTCGTTTTTCAACACTATCACAAGTGCAAAAAGTGTTTTTTCCACACTAAGACAAGTGCAGAAGTGGTTTCCTGCACCAACACAATTGCGAAAAGTGGTTTTTCAACACTAACACAAGTGCGAAAAGTGGTTTTTCAACACTAACACAAGTGCGAAAAGTGTTTTTTCCACACTAATACAAGTGCAAAAGTGGTTTCCTGCACCAACACAAGTGCGAAAAGTGGTTTTTCAACACTAACACAAGTGCGAAAAGTGGTTTTTCAACACTATCACAAGTGCAAAAAGTGTTTTTTCCATACTAATACAAGTGCAAAAGTGGCTTCCTGCACCAACACAAGTGCAAAAAGTGGTTTTTCAACACTAACACAAGTGCGAAAAGTGGTTTTTCAACACTATCACAAGTGCAAAAAGTGTTTTTTCCACACTAATACAAGTGCAAAAGTGGTTTCCTGCACCAACACAAGTGTGAAAAGTGGTTTTTCAACACTAACACAAGTGCGAAAAGTGGTTTTTCAACACTATCACAAGTGCAAAAAGTGTTTTTTCCACACTAATACAAGTGCAGAAGTGGTTTCCTGCACCAACACAAGTGCGAAAAGTGGTTTTTCAACACTAACACAAGTGCGAAAAGTGGTTTTTCAACACTAACACAAATGCGAAAAGTGTTTTTTCCACACTAATACAAGTGCAAAAGTGGTTTCCTGCACCAACACAAGTGCGAAAAGTGGTTTTTCAACACTAACACAAGTGCGAAAAGTGGTTTTTCAACACTATCACAAGTGCAAAAAGTGTTTTTCCCACACGAATACAAGTGCAAAAGTGGTTTCCTGCACCAACACAAGTGCGAAAAGTGGTTTTTCAACACTAACACAAGTGCGAAAAGTGGTTTTTCAACACTAACACAAGTGCGAAAAGTGGTTTTTCAACACTAACACAAGTGCGAAAAGTGGTTTTCCCACACTAATATAAGTGCAAAAGTGGTTTCCTGCACCAACACAAGTGCGAAAAGTGGTTTTTCAACACTAACACAAGTGCGAAATGTGGTTTTTCAACACTATCACAAGGGCAAAAAGTGTTTTTTCAGCACTAATACAAGTGCAAAAGTGGTTTCCTGCACCAACACAAGTGCGAAAAGTGGTTTTTCAACACTAACACAAGTGCGAAAAGTGGTTTTTCAACACTATCACAAGTGCAAAAAGTGTTTTTTCGACACTAATACAAGTGCAAAAGTGGTTTCCTGCACCAACACAAGTGCGAAAAGTGGTTTTTCAGCACCAACACATGTGCGAAAAGTGGTTTTTCAACACTATCACAAATGCAAAAAATGTTTTTTCCACACTAATACAAGTGCAGAAGTGGTTTCCTGCACCAACACAAGTGCGAAAAGTGGTTTTGCAACACTAACACAAGTGCGAAAAGTGGTTTTTCAACACTATCACAAGTGCAAAAAGTGTTTTTTCCACACTAATACAAGTGCAGAAGTGGTTTCCTGCACCAACACAAGTGCGAAAAGTGGTTTTTCAACACTAACACAAGTGCGAAAAGTGGTTTTTCAACACTAACACAAGTGCGAAAAGTGGTTTTTCCACACTAATACAAGTGCAAAAATGGTTTCCTGCACCAACACAAGTGCGAAAAGTGGTTTTTCAACACTAACACAAGTGCAAAAGTGGTTTCCTGCACCAACACAAGTGCAAAAAGTGGTTTTTCAACACTAACACAAGTGCGAAAAGTGGTTTTTCAACACTATCACAAGTGCAAAAAGTGTTTTTTCCACACTAATACAAGTGCAAAAGTGGTTTCCTGCACCAACACAAGTGCGAAAAGTGGTTTTTCAACACTAACACAAGTGCGAAAAGTGGTTTTTCAACACTAACACAAGTGCGAAAAGTGGTTTTTCAACACTATCACAAGTGTAAAAAGTGTTTTTTCCACACTAATACAAGTGAAAAAGTGGTTTCCTGCACCAACACAAGTGCGAAAAGTGGTTTTTCAACACTAACACAAGTGCGAAAAGTGGTTTTTCAACACTAACACAAATGCGAAAAGTGGTTTTTCAACACTAACACAAGTGCGAAAAGTGGTTTTTCAACACTAACACAAGTGCGAAAAGTGGTTTTTCAACAATATCACAAGTGCAAAAAGTGTTTTTTCCACACTAATACAAGTGCAAAAGTGGTTTCCTGCACCAACACAAGTGCGAAAAGTGGTTTTTCAACACTAACACAAGTGCGAAAAGTGGTTTTTCAACACTAACACAAGTGCGAAAAGTGTGTTTTCCACACTAATACAAGTGCAAAAGTGGTTTCCTGCACCAACACAAGTGAGAAAAGTGGTTTTTCAACACTAACACAAGTGCGAAAAGTGGTTTTTCAACACTAACACAAGTGCGAAAAGTGTTTTTTCCACAATAATACAAGTGCAAAAGTGGTTTCCTGCACCAACACAAGTGCGAAAAGTGGTTTTTCAACACTAACACAAGTGCGAAAAGTGGTTTTTCAACACTATCACAAGTGGAAAAAGTGTTTTTTCCACACTAATACAAGTGCAAAAGTGGTTTCATGCACCAACACAAGTGCGAAAAGTGGTTTTTCAACACTAACACAAGTGCGAAAAGTGGTTTTTCAACACTAACACAAGTGCGAAAAGTGTTTTTTCCACACTAATACAAGTGCAAAAGTGGTTTTCTGCACCAACACAAATGCGAAAAGTGGTTTTTCAACACTAACACAAGTGCAAAAAGTGGTTTCAACACTATCACAAGTGCAAAAAGTGTTTTTTCCACACTAATACAAGTGCAAAAGTGGTTTCCTGCACCAACGCAAGTGCGAAAAGTGGTTTTTCAACACTATCACAAGTGCAAAAAGTGTTTTTTCCACACTAATACAAGTGCAAAAGTGGTTTCCTGCACCAACACAAGTGCGAAAAGTGGTTTTTCAACACTAACACAAGTACGAAAAGTGGTTTTTCAACACTATCACAAGTGCAAAAAGTGTTTTTTCAACACTAATACAAGTGCAGAAGTGGTTTCCTGCACCAACACAATTGCGAAAAGTGGTTTTTCAACACTAACACAAGTGCGAAAAGTGGTTTTTCAACACTAACACAAGTGCGAAAAGTGTTTTTTCCACACTAATACAAGTGCAAAAGTGGTTTCCTGCACCAACACAAGTGCAAAAAGTGGTTTTTCAACACTAACACAAGTGCGAAAAGTGGTTTTTCAACACTATCACAAGTGCAAAAAGTGTTTTTTCCACACTAATACAAGTGCAAAAGTGGTTTCCTGCACCAACACAAGTGCGAAAAGTGGTTTTTCAACACTAACACAAGTGCGAAAAGTGGTTTTTCAACACTATCACAAGTGCAAAATGTGTTTTTTCCACACTAATACAAGTGCAAAAGTGGTTTCCTGCACCAACACAAGTGCGAAAAGTGGTTTTTCAACACTAACACAAGTGCGAAAAGTGGTTTTTCAACACTATCACAAGTGCAAAAAGTGTTTTTTCCACACTAATACAAGTGCAGAAGTGGTTTCCTGCACCAACACAAGTGCGAAAAGTGGTTTTTCAACACTAACACAAGTGCGAAAAGTGTTTTTTCCACACTAATACAAGTGCAAAAGTGGTTTCCTGAACCAACACAAGTGCGAAAAGTGGTTTTTCAACACTAACACAAGTGCGAAAAGTGGTTTTTCAACACTATCACAAGTGCAAAAAGTGTTTTTTCCACACTAATACAAGTGCAAAAGTGGTTTCCTGCACCAACACAAGTGCGAAAAGTGGTTTTTCAACGCTAACACAAGTGCGAAAAGTGGTTTTTCAACACTAACACAAGTGCGAAAAGTGGTTTTTCAACACTAACACAAGTGCGAAAAGTGGTTTTTCCACACTAATACAAGTGCAAAAGTGGTTTCCTGCACCAACACAAGTGCGAAAAGTGGTTTTTCAACACTAACACAAGTGCGAAAAGTGGTTTTTCAACACTATCACAAGTGCAAAAAGTGTTTTTTCCACACTAATACAAGTGCAAAAGTGGTTTCCTGCACCAACACAAGTGCGAAAAGTGGTTTTTCAACACTAGCACAAGTGCGAAAAGTGGTTTTTCAACACTATCACAAGTGCAAAAAGTGTTTTTTCCACACTAATACAAGTGCAAAAGTGGTTTCCTGCACCAACACAAGTGCGAAAAGTGGTTTATCAACACCAACACAAGTGCGAAAAGTGGTTTTTCAACACTATCACAAGTGCAAAAAGTGTTTTTTCCACACTAATACAAGTGCAGAAGTGGTTTCCTGCACCAACACAAGTGCGAAAAGTGGTTTTTCAACACTAACACAAGTGCGAAAAGTGGTTTTTCAACACTAACACAAGTGCGAAAAGTGGTTTTTCCACACTAATACAAGTGCAAAAATGGTTTCCTGCACCAACACAAGTGCGAAAAGTGGTTTTTCAACACTAACACAAGTGCAAAAGTGGTTTCCTGCACCAACACAAGTGCAAAAAGTGGTTTTTCAACACTAACACAAGTGCGAAAAGTGGTTTTTCAACACTATCACAAGTGCAAAAAGTGTTTTTTCCACACTAATACAAGTGCAAAAGTGGTTTCCTGCACCAACACAAGTGCGAAAAGTGGTTTTTCAACACTAACACAAGTGCGAAAAGTGGTTTTTCAACACTAACACAAGTGCGAAAAGTGGTTTTTCAACACTATCACAAGTGTAAAAAGTGTTTTTTCCACACTAATACAAGTGAAAAAGTGGTTTCCTGCACCAACACAAGTGCGAAAAGTGGTTTTTCAACACTAACACAAGTGCGAAAAGTGGTTTTTCAACACTAACACAAATGCGAAAAGTGGTTTTTCAACACTAACACAAGTGCGAAAAGTGGTTTTTCAACACTAACACAAGTGCGAAAAGTGGTTTTTCAACAATATCACAAGTGCAAAAAGTGTTTTTTCCACACTAATACAAGTGCAAAAGTGGTTTCCTGCACCAACACAAGTGCGAAAAGTGGTTTTTCAACACTAACACAAGTGCGAAAAGTGGTTTTTCAACACTAACACAAGTGCGAAAAGTGTGTTTTCCACACTAATACAAGTGCAAAAGTGGTTTCCTGCACCAACACAAGTGAGAAAAGTGGTTTTTCAACACTAACACAAGTGCAAAAGTGGTTTTTCAACACTAACACAAGTGCGAAAAGTGTTTTTTCCACAATAATACAAGTGCAAAAGTGGTTTCCTGCACCAACACAAGTGCGAAAAGTGGTTTTTCAACACTAACACAAGTGCGAAAAGTGGTTTTTCAACACTATCACAAGTGGAAAAAGTGTTTTTTCCACACTAATACAAGTGCAAAAGTGGTTTCATGCACCAACACAAGTGCGAAAAGTGGTTTTTCAACACTAACACAAGTGCGAAAAGTGGTTTTTCAACACTAACACAAGTGCGAAAAGTGTTTTTTCCACACTAATACAAGTGCAAAAGTGGTTTTCTGCACCAACACAAATGCGAAAAGTGGTTTTTCAACACTAACACAAGTGCAAAAAGTGGTTTCAACACTATCACAAGTGCAAAAAGTGTTTTTTCCACACTAATACAAGTGCAAAAGTGGTTTCCTGCACCAACGCAAGTGCGAAAAGTGGTTTTTCAACACTATCACAAGTGCAAAAAGTGTTTTTTCCACACTAATACAAGTGCAAAAGTGGTTTCCTGCACCAACACAAGTGCGAAAAGTGGTTTTTCAACACTAACACAAGTACGAAAAGTGGTTTTTCAACACTATCACAAGTGCAAAAAGTGTTTTTTCAACACTAATACAAGTGCAGAAGTGGTTTCCTGCACCAACACAATTGCGAAAAGTGGTTTTTCAACACTAACACAAGTGCGAAAAGTGGTTTTTCAACACTAACACAAGTGCGAAAAGTGTTTTTTCCACACTAATACAAGTGCAAAAGTGGTTTCCTGCACCAACACAAGTGCAAAAAGTGGTTTTTCAACACTAACACAAGTGCGAAAAGTGGTTTTTCAACACTATCACAAGTGCAAAAAGTGTTTTTTCCACACTAATACAAGTGCAAAAGTGGTTTCCTGCACCAACACAAGTGCGAAAAGTGGTTTTTCAACACTAACACAAGTGCGAAAAGTGGTTTTTCAACACTATCACAAGTGCAAAATGTGTTTTTTCCACACTAATATAAGTGCAAAAGTGGTTTCCTGCACCAACACAAGTGCGAAAAGTGGTTTTTCAACACTAACACAAGTGCGAAAAGTGGTTTTTCAACACTATCACAAGTGCAAAAAGTGTTTTTTCCACACTAATACAAGTGCAGAAGTGGTTTCCTGCACCAACACAAGTGCAAAAAGTGGTTTTTCAACACTAACACAAGTGCGAAAAGTGGTTTTTCAACACTAACACAAGTGCGAAAAGTGTTTTTTCCACACTAATACAAGTGCAAAAGTGGTTTTTCCACACTAATACAAGTGCAAAAGTGGTTTCCTGCACCAACACAAGTGCGAAAAGTGGTTTTTCAACACTAACACAAGTGCGAAAAGTGGTTTTTCAACACTATCACAAGTGCAAAAAGTGTTTTTTCCACACTAATACAAGTGCAAAAGTGGTTTCCTGCACCAACACAAGTGCGAAAAGTGGTTTTTCAACACTAGCACAAGTGCGAAAAGTGGTTTTTCAACACTATCACAAGTGCAAAAAGTGTTTTTTCCACACTAATACAAGTGCAAAAGTGGTTTCCTGCACCAACACAAGTGCGAAAAGTGGTTTATCAACACCAACACAAGTGCGAAAAGTGGTTTTTCAACACTATCACAAGTGCAAAAAGTGTTTTTTCCACACTAATACAAGTGCAGAAGTGGTTTCCTGCACCAACACAAGTGCGAAAAGTGGTTTTTCAACACTAACACAAGTGCGAAAAGTGGTTT
Source organism: Myxine glutinosa (assembly GCF_964187855.1). Taxonomy (NCBI): domain Eukaryota; kingdom Metazoa; phylum Chordata; class Myxini; order Myxiniformes; family Myxinidae; genus Myxine; species Myxine glutinosa. The sequence continues at coordinate 112,024 of NW_027617400.1, forward strand.
TTCAACACTAACACAAGTGCAAAAAGTGGTTTTTCCACACTAATACAAGTGCAAAAGTGGTTTCCTGCACCAACACAAGTGCGAAAAGTGGTTTTTCAACACTAACACAAGTGCGAAAAGTGGTTTTTCAACACTATCACAAGTGCAAAAAGTGTTTTTTCCACACTAATACAAGTGCAAAAGTGGTTTCCTGCACCAACACAAGTGTGAAAAGTGGTTTTTCAACACTAACACAAGTGCGAAAAGTGGTTTTTCAACACTAACACAAGTGCGAAAAGTGGTTTTTCACACTAATACAAGTGCAAAAGTGGTTTCCTGCACCAACACAAGTGCGAAAAGTGGTTTTTCAACACTAACACAAGCGCGAAAAGTGGTTTTTCAACACTATCACAAGTGCAAAAAGTGTTTTTTCCACACTAATACAAGTGCAAAAGTGGTTTCCTGCACCAACACAAGTGCGAAAAGTGGTTTTTCAACACTAGCACAAGTGCGAAAAGTGGTTTTTCAACACTATCACAAGTGCAAAAAGTGTTTTTTCCACACTAATACAAGTGCAAAAGTGGTTTCCTGCACCAACACAAGTGCGAAAAGTGGTTTATCAACACCAACACAAGTGCGAAAAGTGGTTTTTCAACACTATCACAAGTGCAAAAAGTGTTTTTTCCACACTAATACAAGTGCAGAAGTGGTTTCCTGCACCAACACAAGTGCGAAAAGTGGTTTTTCAACACTAACACAAGTGCGAAAAGTGGTTTTTCAACACTAACACAAGTGCGAAAAATGGTTTTTCCACACTAATACAAGTGCAAAAGTGGTTTCCTGCACCAACACAGGTGCGAAAAGTGGTTTTTCAACACTAACACAAGTGCGAAATGTGGTTTTTCAACACTATCACAAGGGCAAAAAGTGTTTTTTCCACACTAATACAAGTGCAAAAGTGGTTTCCTGCACCAACACAAGTGCGAAAAGTGGTTTTTCAACACTAACACAAGTGCGAAAAGTGGTTTTTCAACACTAACACAAGTGCGAAAAGTGGTTTTTCCACACTAATACAAGTGCAAAAGTGGTTTCCTGCACCAACACAAGTGCGAAAAGTGGTTTTTCAACACTAACACAAGTGCGAAAAGTGGTTTTTCAACACTATCACAAGTGCAAAAAGTGTTTTTTCCACACTAATACAAGTGCAAAAGTGGTTTCCTGCACCAACACAAGTGCGAAAAGTGGTTTTTCAACACTAACACAAGTGCGAAATGTGGTTTTTCAACACTATCACAAGGGCAAAAAGTGTTTTTTCAGCACTAATACAAGTGCAAAAGTGGTTTCCTGCACCAACACAAGTGCGAAAAGTGGTTTTTCAACACTAACACAAGTGCGAAAAGTGGTTTTTCAACACTATCACAAGTGCAAAAAGTGTTTTTTCGACACTAATACAAGTGCAAAAGTGGTTTCCTGCACCAACACAAGTGCGAAAAGTGGTTTTTCAGCACCAACACAAGTGCGAAAAGTGGTTTTTCAACACTATCACAAATGCAAAAAGTGTTTTTTCCACACTAATACAAGTGCAGAAGTGGTTTCCTGCACCAACACAAGTGCGAAAAGTGGTTTTGCAACACTAACACAAGTGCGAAAAGTGGTTTTTCAACACTATCACAAGTGCAAAAAGTGTTTTTTCCACACTAATACAAGTGCAGAAGTGGTTTCCTGCACCAACACAAGTGCGAAAAGTGGTTTTTCAACACTAACACAAGTGCGAAAAGTGGTTTTTCAACACTAACACAAGTGCGAAAAGTGGTTTTTCCACACTAATACAAGTGCAAAAATGGTTTCCTGCACCAACACAAGTGCGAAAAGTGGTTTTTCAACACTAACACAAGTGCAAAAGTGGTTTCCTGCACCAACACAAGTGCAAAAAGTGGTTTTTCAACACTAACACAAGTGCGAAAAGTGGTTTTTCAACACTATCACAAGTGCAAAAAGTGTTTTTTCCACACTAATACAAGTGCAAAAGTGGTTTCCTGCACCAACACAAGTGCGAAAAGTGGTTTTTCAACACTAACACAAGTGCGAAAAGTGGTTTTTCAACACTAACACAAGTGCGAAAAGTGGTTTTTCAACACTATCACAAGTGTAAAAAGTGTTTTTTCCACACTAATACAAGTGAAAAAGTGGTTTCCTGCACCAACACAAGTGCGAAAAGTGGTTTTTCAACACTAACACAAGTGCGAAAAGTGGTTTTTCAACACTAACACAAATGCGAAAAGTGGTTTTTCAACATTAATACAAGTGCGAAAAGTGTTTTTTCAACACTAACACAAGTGCGAAAAGTGGTTTTTCAACAATATCACAAGTGCAAAAAGTGTTTTTTCCACACTAATACAAGTGCAAAAGTGGTTTCCTGCACCAACACAAGTGCGAAAAGTGGTTTTTCAACACTAACACAAGTGCGAAAAGTGGTTTTTCAACACTAACACAAGTGCGAAAAGTGTGTTTTCCACACTAATACAAGTGCAAAAGTGGTTTCCTGCACCAACACAAGTGAGAAAAGTGGTTTTTCAACACTAACACAAGTGCAAAAGTGGTTTTTCAACACTAACACAAGTGCGAAAAGTGTTTTTTCCACAATAATACAAGTGCAAAAGTGGTTTCCTGCACCAACACAAGTGCGAAAAGTGGTTTTTCAACACTAACACAAGTGCGAAAAGTGGTTTTTCAACACTATCACAAGTGGAAAAAGTGTTTTTTCCACACTAATACAAGTGCAAAAGTGGTTTCATGCACCAACACAAGTGCGAAAAGTGGTTTTTCAACACTAACACAAGTGCGAAAAGTGGTTTTTCAACACTAACACAAGTGCGAAAAGTGTTTTTTCCACACTAATACAAGTGCAAAAGTGGTTTTCTGCACCAACACAAATGCGAAAAGTGGTTTTTCAACACTAACACAAGTGCAAAAAGTGGTTTCAACACTATCACAAGTGCAAAAAGTGTTTTTTCCACACTAATACAAGTGCAAAAGTGGTTTCCTGCACCAACGCAAGTGCGAAAAGTGGTTTTTCAACACTATCACAAGTGCAAAAAGTGTTTTTTCCACACTAATACAAGTGCAAAAGTGGTTTCCTGCACCAACACAAGTGCGAAAAGTGGTTTTTCAACACTAACACAAGTACGAAAAGTGGTTTTTCAACACTATCACAAGTGCAAAAAGTGTTTTTTCAACACTAATACAAGTGCAGAAGTGGTTTCCTGCACCAACACAATTGCGAAAAGTGGTTTTTCAACACTAACACAAGTGCGAAAAGTGGTTTTTCAACACTAACACAAGTGCGAAAAGTGTTTTTTCCACACTAATACAAGTGCAAAAGTGGTTTCCTGCACCAACACAAGTGCAAAAAGTGGTTTTTCAACACTAACACAAGTGCGAAAAGTGGTTTTTCAACACTATCACAAGTGCAAAAAGTGTTTTTTCCACACTAATACAAGTGCAAAAGTGGTTTCCTGCACCAACACAAGTGCGAAAAGTGGTTTTTCAACACTAACACAAGTGCGAAAAGTGGTTTTTCAACACTATCACAAGTGCAAAATGTGTTTTTTCCACACTAATATAAGTGCAAAAGTGGTTTCCTGCACCAACACAAGTGCGAAAAGTGGTTTTTCAACACTAACACAAGTGCGAAAAGTGGTTTTTCAACACTATCACAAGTGCAAAAAGTGTTTTTTCCACACTAATACAAGTGCAGAAGTGGTTTCCTGCACCAACACAAGTGCAAAAAGTGGTTTTTCAACACTAACACAAGTGCGAAAAGTGGTTTTTCAACACTAACACAAGTGCGAAAAGTGTTTTTTCCACACTAATACAAGTGCAAAAGTGGTTTTTCCACACTAATACAAGTGCAAAAGTGGTTTCCTGCACCAACACAAGTGCGAAAAGTGGTTTTTCAACACTAACACAAGTGCGAAAAGTGGTTTTTCAACACTATCACAAGTGCAAAAAGTGTTTTTTCCACACTAATACAAGTGCAAAAGTGGTTTCCTGCACCAACACAAGTGCGAAAAGTGGTTTTTCAACACTAGCACAAGTGCGAAAAGTGGTTTTTCAACACTATCACAAGTGCAAAAAGTGTTTTTTCCACACTAATACAAGTGCAAAAGTGGTTTCCTGCACCAACACAAGTGCGAAAAGTGGTTTATCAACACCAACACAAGTGCGAAAAGTGGTTTTTCAACACTATCACAAGTGCAAAAAGTGTTTTTTCCACACTAATACAAGTGCAGAAGTGGTTTCCTGCACCAACACAAGTGCGAAAAGTGGTTTTTCAACACTAACACAAGTGCGAAAAGTGGTTTTTCAACACTAACACAAGTGCAAAAAGTGGTTTTTCCACACTAATACAAGTGCAAAAGTGGTTTCCTGCACCAACACAAGTGCGAAAAGTGGTTTTTCAACACTAACACAAGTGCGAAAAGTGGTTTTTCAACACTATCACAAGTGCAAAAAGTGTTTTTTCCACACTAATACAAGTGCAGAAGTGGTTTCCTGCACCAACACAAGTGCGAAAAGTGGTTTTTCAACACTAACACAAGTGCGAAAAGTGGTTTTTCAACACTAACACAAGTGCGAAAAATGGTTTTTCCACACTAATACAAGTGCAAAAGTGGTTTCCTGCACCAACACAGGTGCGAAAAGTGGTTTTTCAACACTAACACAAGTGCGAAATGTGGTTTTTCAACACTATCACAAGGGCAAAAAGTGTTTTTTCCACACTAATACAAGTGCAAAAGTGGTTTCCTGCACCAACACAAGTGCGAAAAGTGGTTTTTCAACACTAACACAAGTGCGAAAAGTGGTTTTTCAACACTAACACAAGTGCGAAAAGTGGTTTTTCCACACTAATACAAGTGCAAAAGTGGTTTCCTGCACCAACACAAGTGCGAAAAGTGGTTTTTCAACACTAACACAAGTGCGAAAAGTGGTTTTTCAACACTATCACAAGTGCAAAAAGTGTTTTTTCCACACTAATACAAGTGCAAAAGTGGTTTCCTGCACCAACACAAGTGCGAAAAGTGGTTTTTCAACACTAACACAAGTGCGAAATGTGGTTTTTCAACACTATCACAAGGGCAAAAAGTGTTTTTTCAGCACTAATACAAGTGCAAAAGTGGTTTCCTGCACCAACACAAGTGCGAAAAGTGGTTTTTCAACACTAACACAAGTGCGAAAAGTGGTTTTTCAACACTATCACAAGTGCAAAAAGTGTTTTTTCGACACTAATACAAGTGCAAAAGTGGTTTCCTGCACCAACACAAGTGCGAAAAGTGGTTTTTCAGCACCAACACAAGTGCGAAAAGTGGTTTTTCAACACTATCACAAATGCAAAAAGTGTTTTTTCCACACTAATACAAGTGCAGAAGTGGTTTCCTGCACCAACACAAGTGCGAAAAGTGGTTTTGCAACACTAACACAAGTGCGAAAAGTGGTTTTTCAACACTATCACAAGTGCAAAAAGTGTTTTTTCCACACTAATACAAGTGCAGAAGTGGTTTCCTGCACCAACACAAGTGCGAAAAGTGGTTTTTCAACACTAACCACAAGTGCGAAAAGTGGTTTTTCAACACTAACACAAGTGCGAAAAGTGGTTTTTCCACACTAATACAAGTGCAAAAATGGTTTCCTGCACCAACACAAGTGCAAAAAGTGTTTTTTCGACACTAATACAAGTGCAAAAGTGGTTTCCTGCACCAACACAAGTGCAAAAAGTGGTTTTTCAACACTAACACAAGTGCGAAAAGTGGTTTTTCAACACTATCACAAGTGCAAAAAGTGTTTTTTTCCACACTAATACAAGTGCAGAAGTGGTTTCCTGCACCAACACAAGTGCGAAAAGTGGTTTTGCAACACTAACACAAGTGCGAAAAGTGGTTTTTCAACACTATCACAAGTGCAAAAAGTGTTTTTTCCACACTAATACAAGTGCAGAAGTGGTTTCCTGCACAACACAAGTGCGAAAAGTGGTTTTTCAACACTAACACAAGTGCGAAAAGTGGTTTTTTCAACACTAACACAAGTGCGAAAAGTGGTTTTTCCACACTAATACAAGTGCAAAAGTGGTTTCCTGCACCAACACAAGTGCGAAAAGTGGTTTTTCAACACTAACACAAGTGCAGAAGTGGTTTCCTGCACCAACACAAGTGCGAAAAGTGGTTTTTCAACACTATCACAAGTGCAAAAAGTGTTTTTTCCACACTAATACAAGTGCAGAAGTGGTTTCCTGCACCAACACAAGTGCGAAAAGTGGTTTTTCAACACTAACACAAGTGCGAAAAGTGGTTTTTCAACACTAACACAAGTGCGAAAAGTGGTTTTTCCACACTAATACAAGTGCAAAAATGGTTTCCTGCACCAACACAAGTGCGAAAAGTGGTTTTTCAACACTAACACAAGTGCAAAGTGGTTTCCTGCACCAACACAAGTGCAAAAAGTGGTTTTTCAACACTAACACAAGTGCGAAAAGTGTTTTTCAAACACTATCACAAGTGCAAAAAAGTGTTTTTTTCCACACTAATACAAGTGCAAAGTGGTTTCCTGCACCAACACAGGTGCGAAAAGTGGTTTTTCAACACTAACACAAGTGCGAAATGTGGTTTTTCAACACTATCACAAGGGCAAAAAGTGTTTTTTCCACACTAATACAAGTGCAAAAGTGGTTTCTGCACCAACACAAGTGCGAAAAGTGGTTTTTCAACACTAACACAAGTGCGAAAAGTGGTTTTTCAACACTAACACAAGTGCGAAAAGTGGTTTTTCCACACTAATACAAGTGCAAAAGTGGTTTCCTGCACCAACACAAGTGCGAAAAGTGGGTTTTTCAACACTAACACAAGTGCGAAAAGTGGTTTTTCAACACTATCACAAGTGCAAAAAGTGTTTTTTCCACACTAATACAAGTGCAAAAGTGGTTTCCTGCACCAACACAAGTGCGAAAAGTGGTTTTTCAACACTAGCACAAGTGCGAAAAGTGGTTTTCAACACTATCACAAGTGCAAAAAGTGTTTTTTCCACACTAATACAAGTGCAAAAGTGGTTTCCTGCACCAACACAAGTGCGAAAAGTGGTTTATCAACACCAACACAAGTGCGAAAAGTGGTTTTTCAACACTATCACAAGTGCAAAAAGTGTTTTTTCCACACTAATACAAGTGCAGAAGTGGTTTCCTGCACCAACACAAGTGCGAAAAGTGGTTTTTCAACACTAACACAAGTGCGAAAAGTGGTTTTTCAACACTAACACAAGTGCGAAAAGTGGTTTTTCCACACTAATACAAGTGCAAAAGTGGTTTCCTGCACCAACACAAGTGCGAAAGTGGTTTTTCAACACTAACACAAGTGCGAAATGTGGTTTTTCAACACTATCACAAGTGCAAAAAGTGTTTTTTCCACACTAATACAAGTGCAAAAGTGGTTTCCTGCACCAACACAAGTGCGAAAAGTGGTTTTCAACACGAACACAAGTGCGAAAAGTGGTTTTTCAACACTAACACAAGTGCGAAAAGTGTTTTTTCCACACTAATACAAGTGCAAAAGTGCTTTCCTGCACCAACACAAGTGCGAATAGTGGTTTTTCAACACTAACACAAGTGCGAAAAGTGGTTTTTCAACACTATCACAAGTGCAAAAAGTGTTTTTTCCACACTAATACAAGTGCACAAAGTGGTTTCCTGCACCAACACAAGTGCGAAAAGTGGTTTTTCAACACTAACACAAGTGTGAAAAGTGGTTTTTCAACACTAACACAAGTGCGAAAAGTGGTTTTTCAACACTATCACAAGTGCAAAAAGTGTTTTTTCCACACTAGTACAAGTGCAAAAGTGGTTTCCTGCACCAACACAAGTGCGAAAAGTGGTTTTTCAACACTAACACAAGTACGAAAAGTGGTTTTTCAACACTATCACAAGTGCAAAAAGTGTTTTTTCAACACTAATACAAGTGCAGAAGTGGTTTCCTGCACCAACACAATTGCGAAAAGTGGTTTTTCAACACTAACACAAGTGCGAAAAGTGGTTTTTCAACACTAACACAAGTGCGAAAAATGGTTTTTCCACACTAATACAAGTGCAAAAGTGGTTTCCTGCACCAACACAGGTGCGAAAAGTGGTTTTTCAACACTAACACAAGTGCGAAATGTGGTTTTTCAACACTATCACAAGGGCAAAAAGTGTTTTTTCCACACTAATACAAGTGCAAAAGTGGTTTCCTGCACCAACACAAGTGCGAAAAGTGGTTTTTCAACACTAACACAAGTGCGAAAAGTGGTTTTTTCAACACTAACACAAGTGCGAAAAGTGGTTTCAACACTATCACAAGTGCAAAAAGTGTTTTTTCCACACTAATACAAGTGCAAAAGTGGTTTCCTGCACCAACGCAAGTGCGAAAAGTGGTTTTTCAACACTATCACAAGTGCAAAAAGTGTTTTTTCCACACTAATACAAGTGCAAAAGTGGTTTCCTGCAC